>NW_027314755.1:4197500-4497500 GCF_023375885.2 Dermacentor andersoni
TCGCTCACTCATCACGCTACAAAATCGAAATATCGGGTTTTACATACGGGAAAACCCTTTTGATATCGAGGCACGCTATAATGGTGGAGGAGTCTGGAGTAACATTATCAATGTCGAATTATTTAGCGTGCACCTAAATCCAAGTAGACAAGCGTATTTTTATTTTTACTTTTCTGGAGTTTGTTTCTTTGCAAAATCACCCGCCGTGGTCGTGATTGAACTGATTACCTAAATCACTGACCTTAGACACTAAGCAACGCGGCGAATATCCGGCTAAAAACTCTGCAACATTCAGCCATGGAGTTAATATGACCAAACTCTATAGGCAAAGCTTCTTAGATCACCCGTGCTGTGAAATCGGCAACTACAATGACCCCACAGTATTCCTACTCTGCGCAGGTGCATAAGCGCAGACGACGAAGTACAATTCAGACGAGACCCGCAATCAACGCGGCACAAAGCCTCTCTCGGTACGGTCACGTGATTTAGTTCAGGCGCCGCCAAACGCATGCTTTAACGCACCTTAAAAATTTGCTGCTGAAGATTTTATATATGGTCGTCTATTCTTCTTGAAAAATAAACGAAATGAGCTTTACATTCCTATATCTACGTTCTCTATCTTACTATAGTTGTTCACGTTTGCGTTTGCACGCCAGACACTGACCCTGCTAATTTCCATCAGTAAGCGACTGTTTTCTGCGACTTGTGCTGCTGATTAAACTGGGAGCTATATATTGTGTAATTATTTATTTCTTCTCTATCTCAATGAGAGACTTGGCATATTAAAAGAAACAGCGACTTTCTTTTTTACAAAGAACCGCTGTTAAGGCGCTTATATCTGAATTAGTATCCCCAAGGGCTCTAGTATTCCTACCCTTTCAGGGAACTTATTTCGGTCCCAGGAACACCTCTCTCAGGCAACGGTAATAAATACAGTACTCCCTCGATCGTGAAACACAATTAAAATGCTCCCACGGCGCTCTGATTAATTATTTAGTAAAGCAGCTGTAGTCAGAGAGAGAGAGAGAAAGAACTTTTTTGAGCCTAGCTCGACATCTTCTTAGACGCCGTCGATGGAAGTGGTTCCCTCTTCACGGGACCCATATGCTACCCTAGCCGACTGGCCCCTGGAGATCAGACGAGCTGGTCTTCCAGGGCGGTGCTGCAGCGGCATGTTGTTCATATTTGTTGTAAATGCCCAACCGCTGCAGGTGCTCCGTGCTGACTGTGTGCGGGAGTCCCAGAACAGATTTGTGTGCCGTTCTGATAAGCGTGTCCACCTTCTTCATTTCACTTTGGTTAAGTGTTTGGAACGGCAGACCGTAAGTGTTGCGGCTAATCGCAAATGCTTGCAGCTGCCTAATAGTTTCTTCTTCCGCGAGTTCGTTGCGGCTGCGGGCAACACGCCATATCATACGTGCCACGCTCTTAACGGTTGGTTTTAAGGTCCGAATTGTGGCATCGACGTTGCCATTCTCTTGGATAAGTAGGCCAAGCACTCTCATTTGGGTGACTTCACGAATGGCCTGGCCGTCGAGATGTAAGTCTATCCTTGGTGTGGCAGCTCTCGTACGACGCTTGCTGCGTACGCGCATGAACTCTAATTTTTCGGGTGCGCCCGTCCCACCCGCGTGCAAGGTGAAGTTTACTACCTTGTCTATGGCCTCCTATAATAGGTCTTGTTTTTCTCCGTAGGAACCCCAGTGTGCCCACAACGTTATATCATCGGCGTTGATCATACATCCGAGGTCCCGTGCTTGCTCGAATTCTAGGGCCAGTCGCTTCATCCCGATGTTGAAAAGAAGCGGTGACAAGATTGAGCCCTGTGGAATTCCTCGGTTGGGCATCGCAAAGACGTCAGAGCGCGTACTGCCCAACCCAATCATTGCCTTCCTGTCGCGAAGGAAGGTAGGGACTTACCGAAATACCCTTCTTCCGCAACCTATGTTTTCCAGACCTTCGAGGATTGCTTCGTGAGAGATCGTGTCAAACGCTTTTTTTGACATCGAGCGCCACAACTATCCTGGTTTCTTTGCTTCGTGGCGGGTCCAGAACTTCGTCGCGAAGCATAAGAAAGGCGTCCTGTGCCGAGACGCGTGGCCAGAAGCCGAGCATAGAGTCGGGAAAAAGTTCATTCCGCTCGATGCACTTGCTCAGTCGAGTTTGGATCACCTTCTCAAAAAGCTTCCCTGCACACGACGTGAGCGATATTCGTCTCAACTTTTGCAGATCTCTGGGTTTAGCCGATTTCGGTATGAGTATGATAGTATCCTCTTTCTATTCTTCTGGTAGTGCCCTGTCGTAGGACAATACATTATCGTTGAAATAGGTCGTAAGCTGCCTCAGTGTTTCCTGACTCAGGTTGCGCAGCATCGCATTGGTAATGTGGTCCGGACCTAGTGCGGTGTTCTTCCGGAAAGATTGTGTGGCTGCATAGAGCTCTGCCGTTGTTATGGGTGCATCCAGCTCCGCGTTGTCTGGTCCCTCATAGTTGTATTGCACTGATGTTGTGTCCAGTACTCCTATGTAGACGCTCTTAAGCTCCTCAATGAGGGTATCGGTTGTGCCATCGAGTTCATTTTCGATTAATTTCAGTGTTCTCTTTGTGGTGGCCCGTGTTCCTGTCGGATCCATCATACTGTGCAGAATAGCCCATGTTCGTTTTGTGCTAAGGGTTCCTTTGAGTTCATCACAAAACTGAAGGAAATCGGTGTCTTGCCGCTGCTGCGCGTACTCACTTGCGTCCTGCGCAAGCCTGGCTATCCTGATCCTGAGTTTTCTGTTGTGTTTCTGTCTCTTCCAACGTTTGGTCAGACTTCTCCGCGCTTTCCACAAGTGTAGTAGGTGCCTGTCAACCGCCGATGTTTCGACTATTGTCGATATTCCCCGTTTAGTGCTTCTGTGTATTCTTCTGATGAATTCCCTCCATTCTGTAGCACTAACGCACGGTGTGGTCTGCCTTTGCGTCTGTCTGTAAGCTGTCCAATTGGTTATGGTGGCTTTTCCTAATCTATGGCGAACCAGCGTCGTGTTAACCGAGACATTAATAAGGCAGTGATCACTGCCAAGGACTTCGCCTAGCTTGGTCCAGGTAACACATGTGTCATTGTTGCTGAAAGTTAGATACGGAGTGGTATCTTTGACTACACTGTTTCCCGTTCTGATTGGTTCACTCGGTCGCGTCAGCGCGACCAGCTCATGCGCCTCCGCGAGGTCGGCTTGCCTTTGGCCCTAAGGAGTGCCTCGATCATAGCCCAAAGAAGTGTGCGGAGTGTAAAGACCCCAAGGATAATCATAGCGAAAGAAAAAAAAGTTAAGAGTGGACACTCCCATACACCCCAGCGGCCCAATCGACCCTAGCGCGCCCGGCGGTTGATGAGAGCAACTGGCCTGCACTTCCTGTTTCGGTTTCACTAGCGCGAAATTTAGATTACCCCTCGTAACCGACGTTGGGCTGTAACGGAAGCTTGTCATTTCAGACCACTTTTCGTCACCCAAATAGCCACGCTTTTATTTGTCGTTTTGATTAAGCGATTCACTGTTTTGTCTAGTTCAATATTTGGTGTGAATTGAGGTCGTGGTGCAGTTTTTATTTCTATTAAGTTATTATAACACATGGTGATGGAGGTAATCATAATTCACTACGGCATTATCCATCGCGCTTGTCTGTGTTTTGGTAGAAACGCTTATATGTATCAGAGAGACAGAGTTTCCGCAATGTTTTTATTCCAAGGGAAGATAGGCGTCTTCTGGGTTCTGCCGTTGTCAAAGAACCACGACACACAGCAGTAGCTGCCGTAGCTTGGACCGCCGGACGGCATGGCATCACCACGGTCTGAAAATGTCAATAAGTGCACGCTTCGTTAATTACCAAAAACATATGTACACGTCATAACTGTACTAGGAAACCGCTTTGAATGAATAGCGAACCGATGCACAATATCAAACCACCGACACATCCTGACCTCTGACCCATATAACTCGGACTTACAAGGATAAATGTTAAGACACCGTACAGGGGTGTTCAAAAGTTCCCAGGCCGCCATCCTATGCAATCCCATGGCATCTCGGCCTGTGAACTTTTGGACACCCCTGTACGTACTCAGTATAAGGAGTACATTGGTAGGCAAAATAGCAGTTCACATAAGCGTGATAAAGATACATTCGAAACGTCCAAATATG
The DNA here is from genome assembly GCF_023375885.2 of Dermacentor andersoni. NCBI lineage: Eukaryota > Metazoa > Arthropoda > Arachnida > Ixodida > Ixodidae > Dermacentor > Dermacentor andersoni. The sequence goes on from NW_027314755.1 coordinate 4,201,683, forward strand.
GGGCCTTTGTTCAAATGCGCGCCACGCCACGCCTACGCGACAATACGTTGTGCAATGTTGTGCAAAATGATAAGGAACCAAAAATTACTAGAATGCGCAGTGCTTCCCAACACGACTGCCGCAATAAATACATGCAGTAGTCATTGGTGACTTTTCCCCACTGTTACTTTTCTGTATAAACAATCCGCAAGGACGTATACAGCAGCGTCCGTCCGCGCGCCATAGAAACACACCTCGCTGCAGTACAAAACGCAATAAGCTACGCTCGCTGTTTATGTCACATGCCATTGTGACATATGTCATCATTAAAATATTCAGGAACGCTTACTCTATAGGGGAAACGAGCAAGCAAAGCTTGGCTACAGCGTGCCTAACGTCCTGATTTTCTTTATTTAGGTAGCGCCCGTCCCCGGAACGCCGTTTTCGGTCTGAATCGGTTTGGCATCTTTTATGTTCTTTCCAGCGTTCGTAAGCCTCTAGAACAGGCCAACGAAAGGACCCTCAACCGTCACGCGATCATTTAAACGTGGGTTAGGAATTCAATTTTCTCGAAACCGGAATTTTCCTGAAATGTGCAATTCATGAGATTGACCTTAAGCGTTGTCCAGCAGATCGTTTTTAGTCCGCCAACACGAACTATTTCAATGCAACGCCGATACCGTGGTTATCGCAAACAGTGCTGGGCAAGAACGGTTTACCCTCGCATACCGAGACGCAGCGTCTCGATGGCGTCTGAGAAGCTGAGTCTGAGTGCAGTGCACAGCCGTGAACCGGTGGAAGTTAATGGTAGCTTCGCGTTGTTATGGTTTTCACGGAACGCAACCAACAAAGATTATTCCCTTCTCGGCGGGCGTAGCAAGAAAGTACGTGGTACAGCCCTCTCGCTACGCGTTTCTTGAGGGTGCATGCTCTTCGCATTGTTCGCGTCTAGCCACCTCATATAGAGCTGCAAACTGGTTTCTTTAGCGAACCTCATCGCCCTCACAAGTCAGTTACTCCAGGTTTCGCTTGAAAACGTGACTCACCTGTCTCACACATGAAAACACCGCCGCAGCCTACGTTCACGAAACCTTCCCGCTGGCACGCCGCTGGTACACGAATCGTTGATTTTTTCTCGATGGACGAATGGTGATTGGTGTTGCTGGCAGTACGGATGAAGAACAAAATCACAGTAGGTGCCTTGGATAAATTCTGTTTTTACGGATAAGAAACACGCCAAATTTGGGCATATAATTATTATTTTGTAACACGATTGAGCCGAATTCATTACAACATTTTCTTTTTTTGCGCCTGCGTTCTCTGGCGTTTGGTGAGAGCTCTAGTTCCTTACGTAGCCGTTACCTAGTTCCTGAGGCCAGATTTCTCTGAGTGTCCGCTCTTAGTCTTTCTTTCTCTATGGGATAATTGCGTGGTCGTTGCTTTTCACTTTGCGCAATGCGGCCGTCACTAGCACGTCGAACTTTGCCTTCCTGGCTCTAGGTGGGCTGTAGACGTTGGCAATAACTGTTTTCGGTTTGCAGCGTCTCATTGGCCGGACCGTGAGAACCTGACGTTGGACACCGCAGTTAGGGACGTAGCCCACGCTCATCGCTATGTCCGCCCGTGTTAGTGCTGCTATCTGAGTAGGGTCAGGGTGCATGTGCATCTTGTATCCTCTGAGGTTCGGTATCCTCTTGCCTGTTTCTTATATGCATATCATATCCGACGGAACAGGCGTCGCACCTATAAAACTCAAATGTGCGGCGTGTTTAGTTCTAAGAGTCCTGCAGTTCCACTGCCAGACCTCGAGGTTTTCGGCTACTCTCGTGTTGCGATTAGCCATCTGTAGTACTTTCGCTGTCGGCTAGTTCTCTCTTTTTAGGCCTGCGTGCAGGAGTTCCTAGGCTGGAACGTTTTCGTTTGTGCGGTCCCTCTTTCATGGCATGAGAAGAGGAGTCCTCTATCTGTAGTTTGAGCTTGTTGGATTTGTCGGTCTACGGTATCCAGTTTAGCGTCTTTCCTGTCACCTGTGTGTTTGCGTTCTTGGTTTCTCCTGGCTTGGCTTTGTTCGTGTGGGGCTCATTCCTTTGTTTGAAATCAGCTAGCTCCCTTCGAATTCCTGCAAGACTGTCTTTTAATATTCTCTTCTCCTCTAAGATCTTTTGATAGGCTGGACTCTGAGTTAATGGATCGGCAGTGTGAGACGCTATTCACGCCCAGCTTAGCATTTGTGTGGCGATGGCCGCCGTCTGATGTATAGCCTGCGGAGCCCTCTCCTGTTTCGGGGCTAGAGGCTTGACATTGCGTGCCCAGGATGTTGACCTAGATCTCTGACGACTGCGCCGTGCGGTACGCGATCTCGATCTGGATCTCAATGTTCCTGCTTGCCTGGGTTGGGAGGGGGTCCCCTCTTGCCGTTGAGGGAGCTCCAGAAAGTGAGTGAGCTCCAATTCTGCGTCTTCGGTTCCAAACCACCGGGGTCGGTTTTGTTGAGCAGCTTTGGGCGCTCCGCTTCTCGGTCGGCCTTGTGGTCCTTGTTGCTTCAGGCGTTTTTTGCAGCTTCGGTTGCCCGTGAGGTGCTGCCCACCGCAAGCGGCACATCGCGGCGAGCACTCGTGTCCGTCTTCGGGCTCGAGCGCCCCACAGATTCCACACACTTTTGTGTCCGGTTGCGGGCAAACGTCCGTGCGGTGGCCGACGCTGTGACAAATCATGCAAACATGCACCGAATTGTGGCATGGATGGCACGCCACTTCCACACCGCAATAGTAGACGAACCGCGGTGTAGGACCGTGGGGAGGAAAGTAATGACTGCGCTCTTCGAGTCCCCCAGCATTCTTGCCTGAATTATTTCGATGCCCTGGGTACGGACTCGGAGGTTTGCCTTGATTGTCTCTACGGGCGTGTGCGGCGGGAGTGCATGAATGACACCTCTGACGGCGCCTTCTCCCGTGGCAGTGTACGCATTGAAAGCGTGCGTCTTGCCATTGACTGTGAGAGCTGTGATCTTGCGTAGAATAGCTGTCTGTTCGTCAGACGTTGAGCCTATTGCGATGTTTGAGCCCTGTTTTATGCGCAGTATAAAATGCTCACCATTTACTTGGTTGTGGCAGGCCGCGATCACTGTTTCTGCGAGCATCGGGCTGGTTAGAGTTTTCAACGGGAGTCCTTGGTGCTGGCGGAGAATGACCTTGAAGTCATCCCCCGGCAGAGGTGCTAACTTGTTCCGTCACACACTGCGTCGGCGGGTGGGGTTGAGTTCTGTTTCTTCTGCGAAGGCTCGTTCCATTTCGCCTGCAGGCATTCCTTCGCTTGCTGCCGTTTTTGGCGGAGCGTTAGCACCGTCTGCCATCCCTCTTTGTCGGGTTCTCTCGTAAACCGCCTCAGGGTCCGTGAGAAGCGTTGTATTAGTTTCATCTTTACGTGAAGTTAAGGCTTCGAAAAAATCCATGCCGCCTTCCTCCGTACCGTATTTCGGTTGGGTTGGGCCTTATCTCTGGTGCATGCTAGCTCCGACGACGCGTACCTGGTAGCTTCTTGAAATTGTGGAGCGGCCGGAAACGGGCCTAGGCCCAACAGGATGGTGTCCCTGGGTTCCGTAGCCGTTCACGGTTCTGGTGATACACAAATTCGGTTGGTTACTGGAACTATAACCAACGGAAAACATGGATATTGCGGAGCTCGAAGCGGGTGCTGCTGCACTCCTCGAAGCCACCTCTCGGTCTTTTTATTACTTAGAAAAGCCTAATAATTCAATTACATATGGGTGCGGATATTCTATTTATCTAGTGTGATATGCTAATATATAGGCAGTCCTTCGCATTTTTACGAAGGGAATGCCGCATTTGTTTCGTGTAAACACATACGTAAATGTTTAACAAGATGCTACTGTTTATACCAATGGCTTGTATTACATAGAAAAGCAAATATTTCCATTACACATGGGTGCGGATATTCTATTTCTCTAGTGTGATGCGCTAATATCGGTTCCAGAACATTAGGTTCACTCCTTATGAAAACGTAATGAGCAAGTGCTCTAACGCGTTGCGTTTGCTAGCAAACACAAAGGACCCTCCAGGACGCAAGGCGCTGTGTAGTCTCAGACTGCAAGAATACGAAATCAATATAATCTACAAGTACGTATGAAAGCACTCTGACGCCAACTGCCTGTCTCGCGCTTTCATGGCCACATCGTCCCTAGGCAAGCAGGAGGAGGACGCCTTTTTAGGTACGATAAGTGGAGACGACTTTGCCGAGCAGCAGCGAGCGGGCCTGGAGCTCAGAAGCCTTGCCGAGGCACGACCGACGTTGTCCCCAGAATGTTTATGCGTGGATTAGCTTTGTTTCCCTTACAAAACGACGTCCTGGTGGAGGACCTTTCTCCATCCCGCGCAAGCTACCCTCTGGTGTGCCAGCAGCACACCAGTCAGGAGTGCTGCACGCCCTACACGATGATAAGACAGCCGGGCGCCTCACGTTTTACAGTACGTTCGCAAGAATGCAAGGGAAATACTATTGATTCTGCCTGACCACCGACGCCGCCCGTTACGTCAAGACCTGCCGAGACTGTCAGCGGCGGAAGACGCCACCGACAAGGCCAGTGGGTTTACTACAGCAGATCAAGCCTCCTTTACGTCCGTTTCAGCAAATCGACATGGATTCATTGGGACCATGTCCAACGTTAACACATGGAAACAAGTAGATAGTAGCGGCCACCCAATACCATACACGCTATGGTGAAACGAATCCCCTGCCTGCCCAAATGTAGCGAAGTGGAAGTAGCGAAACTTTTCGTCGAGGTCATCCTGCTACGACATGGTGCGCCACAAGTCCTCATTCCTGAAACAGGAACGGCTTACTCAAACCATCCTGCAGTACAACTAGACAAGTCATCGGATGACCCCTGCCTACCTCCCGCAGAAGTATGGCCTATCGGAACGAATGAAGAAAACGCCCGCCATAATGTTAGCAATGTTCGCCGACGTGGAGCACAAGACGTGGGATGCTGTCCTTCCGTATGTCAGCTTTGCTTACAACACGGCAGTTCAAGAAACAGCACAGATCCCACCGTTCAAGCTGGTTTACGGAAGGAACCCAACTACGACTGTAGGATATGCATTATCTATGGTATGCTGCTCACTGTTTGCAAAGGTTTGGGATGGCGAGACTTACATGTTACATAAATAAAGCATCCCATCACAATGACTTCTTAAAAAAAATATTATTGATCCCGGTTCCCAATACCTCGCCTACGAAAATAATTCAGCAATTGCGATAGGACGATCAATTATTTTAACGTTACTTTGTATCCTCTTTCTCCTCCCTCATTGCACAAATTGAGCAGATAGAATGAGCTGCCTTGACCGTTTCAATGCTGCCTGTGCTACCTTGATATCATACTGAAAACTCACTCAGTGTGCGCCACAGAGCAAAGGCCTGTGCTGAAAAGCATGACCACCTTGCTCACAAGATTCTGGTTATTCAACTCCACCGTGATCGGATAAGGCTCGTGTATGAAACGAAGTGCTTCATTGTTACTGGGGCTAAGACAAAGCGCTACCGACTAAGCCAGTGAAAAACTGAAAAATAGCCAATACGTGATACCATTGGATCGACATCCGAAGAGGTCGTCGCTATGTAGAAGCGTCGTTTGAATTTGTCGGTCAGCATCTCATGGACGTCAATCCTCCTGGTGCCTATTCCTTTTTTAGCCATTTAGACCTAAACCACTAGTTGTCACAGACGCCAGGAAACGTTCACGCTAAGTGAAAAGGGGGCCAAATATGCAAATAATTTATTATAATACACCATTAAATTTGCCTCTAACATAGTGTTTTCTTTTGTTACAATCGCAAAAATAGACTTACATGTGTCACGAATATATCAAGAACATAGTTTCAAAAATTGCGTTTAGCCACAGTGTTACGGCATTTGTGAAGAGTCATGACAGGCATCATTAGAAAGGAGGCTCGCCGGACTACATGTAATGTACCGACTATTACGATAGCCACCATAGTTTTATAATAGGCACCGTTTTTCTCTTGAAAATCGAATAGAAATTTCTACAGGCTAAAATTGCTGCATATTTGTCCAGTCTGGTTAGGATGCTTTAGCTTTCCATAGCATATTCCCTGCATTTGCCTAGTTTTGCTTGTCTTCCAGAACAACACCGTAACCTCCTTTTTCCGATAATCGACTTACATATTTATATTCATTCAAATAACTTTATTCGCAAAAAAACCCGATCGGTTATTTCAAAACGCGCTAGCTTCACGCCACGGCCTCTTGGGGCGCTGCTTGATAGGTATCCAGAAAAACAGGATATGTCCAGGTACATCGAGTGTATCATATTTACCCTTCACCTTCTTCATCTCCATATATTAATCGTCATGTTCAACGTCGTTCTCTTCAGCGCGCAGCACTGCTGAACAAAGCGTCAAGGAGCAGCAGCTGCTTTGATAGCAGCTGCTGCAAATGTACTTTAAGTCTAAGCAAAGTCAGTAACTCTGAAGGCGACGTTTCAAGGCTTCTCAAAATTATTCCACGTGTAAACTCACTCACTCGGTCATAACTGTGCAGCCAATCTTAAATATTGTAACAGCGGCGGCCAGCGGACATGATGCGTCGCGCTGCCCAGTGCTGACGGTTCATGAGGGAGCGTTCGGTTTGGCAGAGATGGTACACGCCGCAGGCTCCTGGTGTTTCTTCTTCGGCTTTGGTGGCGAAAAGGTGGGAAAGATAGTATTATCGGCCGCATAAACTTGTAAACATTCGCTTCATTACTAAATTAACAAGCTTGGTGTCACACGCGCATAAACAAACAAGAACACATTTCACTCGATTATCGCGGAAACTCGCTGTCAAAACTCTGAAGTGCGGATGTGAGGCAGTAGCAGCGAGAGAATTGACCTTCGTGCTGCTGCTCGCTTCAACTCCAAGCGGCGACAACTAACGCACACACAAAGCTATCAACCTTCGGTTCACTCTACTCCATCGCACATTTCTTACAAGAGAGGGCCCGTGTGGCCACGATGTATGCAGCAGCCGCAGTGGTAGAACGCCCCCCCCCCTCTCCCTCCCCTTCCACAGTGCCGTGCGCGTGGCGGAAAATGGCGCGCTTCTTCCCTCTTTCCTTTCTAGCGCACGTGAGATTGAGCTGGCAGAGTCGGCTCCTCCTCGAAAGCTTTCGCTGGCACATGCAGCATGTGGTGGGCGGCGGTGATGTTAACGCCGATACACTTTATACAGAACATCATATCGGCGCCGACTAAGATGGCTAAAATGCGCTCAGAGTGTCACTCTAATGGCTGTCGAAATAAAACAAATAATACTTCTGACCGGAATTCCAACCATGGACCGCTGCATGGCACACTGTTAGCAAAAGTTAGCCGACATTGGGGTTTTTGCGGCTCATGAGTTTTGAAGACTACCTTGCACCAGGAAATTACTCTAGCATGAGGCAGTAAAATGCGTTACATTACATCCTTTTTCGACTATCTCTGAGAAACGTACTAAAAGAATGTCATGAGCCGGCTTCACGACGTACATAGTTTTAGATCACATGACCAAAAACCATCGATTGAGAGTTTCAAACCATGTGATCTGGAACCAACCTGAAGATCACGTGATGAAATACCACCACTGTACTCCGCAAGGTCTCGATCATTGCAAGCTCCGCCCAACCCAGTTAAGCTTATGCTCGGCAACGGGCACGGCCGTGGCAGAAATGACAAATTTCGATGCCGTGGCGGTACATCCGCCAACGGAACCGCAGAACGTTGGAAACTTGGAACGTATGTACGTCGCGTAATAGGAGCCTCAAGTGGACGCGGCTTTCTGCCGGCGCGCCGCCCGTTGCACGACCGATGAGCCAATCGACTGCATTGCGTCAGTGCGAGCTAATCGAAAAATAATGTTCCGATTCCGCTCTGCACGGCGAACCGGCGTTGCCATGCTCGCATTCAACGACAAAAATCGCCTCAATATGATTTAAGTAATGAGTGTTGTGTAACTAGCTAGAGCAAAGCGCTTTCTCATCGTAGGTTGGCCATGTTGGGTGCACATTTAGCAAGCAATTTCACGAAGGCTTCCTCTGATGTTACAGCGTACTTGCATTCTGCTGTGAAATATATGCTACCCGCCTTGATTGCTATACCTGAATGGGTACACGATTATGAAAACACTAAAAGTTGTTGTTCGTTCGGTAGTTTCCTGGCAAGAAGTTATTCGTTATATAGGCATTCCCGCAAGTACAGTACATGTGTAATGTATACATCGATGTATCATGGGCTTCGCGCGTTGGCACACGGTTGCTATGTTTGACGCTTTAGCAGATGGAAACTTGTATTTTGTATGTAGACAGTTCGGTTTGAGGTCCACGTCGCGAGAACCTGTGTGTATTATCTTTTTGAGTGTATTCGCGTATTTGTCTTTTATGTTGCAGAGCGGATATAGGCCGATATTATTTTTAATTGAGACATTTTAATCAGACGCCGGCCTTTAAGAAAGGCATAGACCCACCAATTTTTGAAAACCGGATGTCAGCTCTTGCAAGCGTAGGTTAGGGCAGCGCGTAATAAAGTAAGAACTGAGATTTTGTGGCGATACTTACCCCTCCATTCTATACCACTCTTGTCGCTTACCGCTAACGGCTGACTGTTCCAGTACGTAGCACGGGCCGGGGCGTCGTTATAGCGAAAAGGAATAGCATCGTTACAAAATTGCGGTCTAGCTTTCAGAATGCCATTCATATGCTCATAGTTTTGCTTATTCCAATGCTCCATATTTTACTATATATTTGAGTTTTGTTGTTGATTGTGCTTGTAGTCTGTTGCTGCGGATTTCGTTCCTGAAATTTCACTTGTTACAAAATAGCAGTGTACCCTCCTGAGATATAACAAAGAGACATTTGTACAACCAGGCGCAAATTCATGCAGCTGGCTGTGTGAGGCTCTCTTTGCAATTCCACATGACACTGGTAAACCACAAATTTTTAGGCTCACAGCAGAAAAAAAAATAAACATTTCTTACTTTTGAAGGCTATGCGGATTTTGGAGGCATCCCTACATCCCGCAGGAACCTGCTGCACTGCTGGAAGCTGGACAGCACGACGATAAAGCACCTCATCTGTGTGCTTTCTCACAGGTGCGTACAAAACTTGCGCTGCCTTTCGATTTGTAGGATACATTTGTGTAATATGCAATCATTTTACTGTATTGCCATTTTACGGATTTCTAATGGCTGATCAGGAATTTTATGTTTTGGTGGAGTGCCCTCAGTTTAATGAATTTACCTAAAGTAGCCTCCTCTGAGTTAAATATAGTTGGGGGCTTGAGTAAGTATGCCTGATATACTCCATATAGACTCTACATTATTCTAGCCAAAATGGTTTTTTAAGAACTACAAATTGAGGTATCGTGCTGGAAATAAAGTGCTCTAGAATGTCTAGAAAAATGTGTTCTCCCACCTAAATACATGGTTTAGGCAAAAGTGCCTTAAGCAATGTTTTCGCACAAAAGTTGTATCACCAAGAGTTTCACGGAAGCCTCTGTGGTCGGTATGAAACATGACAAAGAAAGACATAGACCAACCAAATACAACATTAAAAGCAATACATTTCGGCTTCCATAAGGAAGCCTTGTTCACAACGGGGGAAAAAAAGTAGAAGTGCATATTTAGGTAAGTTTTAGCATAGGACGGGGGTTGGGCTCCTTGGTTTCCGATGAACGTGTGTTTTGTTGATTGCATCTCTAGGGAATCCGGGTACAGGCATGGCTTCCAATTTCTTTCCTGGCCGATTATGCTAGACACTATCCAGTCACCATTGTGTTCAATCATTGCTGCATGCTCTGCCAAAGCATTTGATGCCACTCTTTTCTGATCCACATCGTTCTGATGTTGGCGTAGCCATTGTTTAATGTTGTCCATCGCCCTAGTGTACACATGTTATGTTTCGAAGGTCAGAATACATGTCAGTAAAAGTTTTGATACGGTTTGTTACTGGGATGGCTATCTCGTTCGTTTAGCATCGCTGGTCACTGGGATTGCTCTATTGTTTGTTTAGCTTCTTGTCGGGTTCTTATGGATTTGATTTTGTGCGCAATGAGATGTTACAAACACACCTTGCATATACATGAAAAAAAGGTTTACAACAGAGATAACATATATGCATTGGCACATATATGTGTCAATAAAGTGCTCGAGCCTCATTTCTGCCTACAGAAAAAGAAGTTAGTTCTCCTCGAGGGCATGACTGCTTGCAATATTGAACCTCCAAGCGAAGGTTTTTCTCTAATGCCTATTTTTTATATCTAAAAGCTGATATGGCATGTACAAACTGCTTGCACCAATTTCTCATTAGGATGAGCGCTTTAAATTCTAAATTTCAGTAATAATTGCAATAATTACCTCATTTCACCTGTCTTCTAATGACTCTAAAATTCTATGCTTCTACCTTGCCAAACCTTTTATGAAATTAGTTTGGTGAGGCCCAATATACAGGGCTTTCTAAATTGAATATACCAGTATCTATTAAAGACTGTGCTGACAATGAAAATACTGCTTGTGTATGTGGTTTAATCACTTCGTCAGACAAAATCTTTGCAACCAAGTGCAGTCAATAAATCGAAGACCATTGCATCTTGTTTAATAGTTCTCGAGCACTTGTGCGTAACTAATCGAGCACAGCTTGACCCTTGGCCCAATACTCAATCGGGCTTGAAGCTTTTAATGTCTGCTAATCACTAGAACCGCACCAGATTTCATTCTGTGTCAAGGGGTGAAACGCATTTGCTTAGATCTAGGCAGATGTATGTCTTTCTTCCGCATTGACGTTCCCAATACTTTCTAGTCTTAGGTGAAAGTACACAGCTCAGCACAATGCATGTATGGTATACGTAAGGGTATCTTGTTCTTTAAACCAAATCAACAAGAAGCAGCCTCTTCTCTTTTTGCAAACTTTACCCTATTTCCTAACCATTCCTTGATCAAAAGTGCATAAAATGAATATGTTCTATTGTTTCTCAGGTAGACATCGGTAACGGTGTATATGTTGAAAAGGGCCTGCTGAAGAGGCTGCGCCTAGATGCTAAAAACTCAGGCTTTCAGTTCGCGGGGGGCCTCCTTAAGGCTCCTTTTAGAAAAGAAGAGGTTGAAGGGAGGCGCTACGCATCGATGCGCAGCGATTGTTTGTGACTTCGTCACTGCTGGCAGGCCTGGCCTGCCTTTTCGCTTCGTTCTGGGTATTCCACGTCATCTACCCAAAAAAAGGCCCACAGGATTTTGATATTTATTGAGCACTGCTTTCTGGATTTGAGCTACACAAAGCCACGGGTGAAAGCATTGGAGTTAGTAAATTTTTACAAGAACTTTTGCTAGGAAAAAAATTTTCAGATGCATATCCTCAGAAAAGTTTCTGTAAAAATAATTTTGCCAGCAAAAGCACTCTTGGGTTCTGTGGTTGGCAGGTTGCCCAAGCCATGTAGCACAGTGCTTGCTGTAAAGGGACACGAAAGAGAAAATTTATTTGAGCTTGATTAAATCATTCTTCTACAACACCGAAAAAACAACTCTTACCGTGAGAATTCGTTTGATAAGCCAGATAACTTGCGAAAAAAAAAACTGCTGTCACAACCGCCACCTTTTAATTCCTGCACCAGCTTGCTGTGATATGGAATTTGACGGTGTCTGTTCGGGTCTAGTTAATGTTCTACTGGCCAATATTTATGAATTTTTTTCTAAAGGAGTCAAAGAATTAACTTAGTTGAAGTATGACTCCCCACTGATGTGCGGGCGCTACATAAGATTTGAAAAATGAAAGTTAAATCTTGATTTTCTCTTCTATTAATCCACTTATTGCCAAGATGTTCATGAATACAAAGTTCTGAAAGATTATTTTATCAGTCTAAATTATTTACTCTTTCTCTTTAGTATCTCTGTAATGGACTTTTAGCAACAATATGTGTGTTAGTATGCCACTGATATTCCGAGCGAGGGCAACAGCACCAGAAGCATGCTCAATGGCTCTGTACCAACTGATAATTGGAAGGATGTCCTGTGCCACTAGGGTTAGGCCAACGTGGCTTTGTGTTAATCACAACTGTATTATGCACACCTTAATGGCCCGGAAACGGATAATTCAGGGGAGGAGTTGAATTAGCCATTTTTATTTCTTTTTTTTCATTATTATGGACTTCTGACATTACACTTTGTCACAACGCATTCACGTTAAAATAACTGTGGAGAATAATTTAATATTCAGACATGCCTTCTGTGTGTAAACAGTGCTAGATGAACAATACAAAGAGACACCATAGATGCTGACTGGCAACATGAAGGGGATTGACGGCAGCTACAAATACACATCCTTGTAGTCGCACCTAGGTAGCACTATGTTCAATTTGTGACACCAGCATATGGCATCCATCGCAACCACATGCCAGGAAACAGACAAGGGCTAAGTAATCAATTCTCTTTTAGACTACCTAAGAAGCACTACAATTTTTAGGCAACGAAATTGACATCCGGCTTATACCCATGAGTACCGAAATACAGTTGTGTGACATGTTCCTCTTCTGTGAGAAAAGGGCTGCGTACGTTTTCTTTGAGCACAAGGAGGGGTGGTATCAGGTAATGGCTGTTTTCTCATATATGTTTTGTCATGTGTGTATTAGCAATCCCCACTTTCCTCATTTGAGTGAAGTCATATTTTAGAAAGTTTGAAAGCTGATAGAACATGTTGCTCATGGTTGTTGCAGTTTTCTTACTAACTATCCATTTGTTGCACTCTGCACACATGTCTTTTACAACTAGCTGTTTGAAGGTCAGTATGCTATCAATTGGTCTAGTGATAATCTCTAGTGCTCTCTCATTTGCTTGTTGCAATACTTAAGAGTTAGATTTTGTATATTGTGTCACTTGTTTATTTTCACTGTAGTTTAGTTTCACTACATCTTGAATGTGTTGTGATAGTTTATCTTTTGCAATGAAAGATATGGTGGGCACTGGCCGACACTAATGTGATAGTATGAATGCTTGCTGTATTTATCACGACCGTTTCATTTCGCTGGGGCAGTAATGGTCGTTAGCAGCAGATGCTATTTGCCCTTAAGTGCAATATCTTTATGTTGCATACATAGTATGTTCATAATGATCCATTGAATTCACTGCACACCCATGTTGTCCCTGTTTGAAGAAATTCTCTGCGAATTCAGTGGGTCTAATGTGCACATCTCTACTACTGACTTAGCTTCACTATATCTTGAATGTGTTGTGATAGTTTTGCTTTTGCAGTGAGAGATATGGTGGGCAGTTGCCGGCACTAATGTGATAGTATGAATACTTGCTGTATTTACGACATGGTTGTTTAATTTCGTCTGGGGCAGTAATGGCCGTTAGCAGCAGATGTCATTTGGCATTAAGTGCAATATTTTTATGTTGCATAGTTATGTTCATGCTGATCCATTGAATGCACTGCACACCCATGTTCTGGACAACTGCCTGTTTGAAGGAATGATCTGCATATCCAGTGGGTTTAATGTGAACGTCACAAGTACTGGCTCTATATTTATCAGTTAGATCTTACATTGTGTGTTGTATGTTTTCACTGTACTTTAGTGGGATTGCACATTGAATGTGTTGTGATATATTTTATTTTGCTATGAGAGATCTAATGGGCAGCTACCAGCCCCAGTCTGTGTATTAGTACAAATATTCTATTAGGCTTATCACAGCATTTTTTAAGGCCATAGTTTTGTAACGATTAACTCATGCCTGACTTTTTTTATGAGAAACATGTGAGAACTAATAAACAATCACTCATGCTTGGGATCCTTGAAATCATCCTTGTAATCTTTCAGTTGTCTTCGAAATACTTCCACATCAGCCCCGAGAAACTCCAGAAAGGGCTTGAAAAATTACTCTCGGAAAGAATCGAGAAAACCTGATGAACACGGTCAAAAAATACTCCAAGATCAGCTCCAACAAACTACATTATGGGCTTAAAAATTACTCTCGGGCAGAGCTAAGAAACCTTGATAACGAGGTAAAAAATACCCCCCATCAGTACAAAAAAACTCGAGACTGGGCCTGAACATACCTCCCAGGAATAGCCTAGAAAACAGGATAAATGATGTAAAAAACAAATCCCACGTGACCTCCAATAAACTCCACAATGGGCTTGAAAAATTACTCTCAGAAAAAGCTGAGAAAAGTTGAGGAAAGTGGTAAAAAAATACTCTCGCATCAGACCCGAGAAACTCGCAAATGGGCTTGAAAAATCCCTCTGGAATAGCCGCTAGAACTTCGTGATGGAAGTAAGAATATAGTCCCACTATCCTCCCTAAAAACCTTCACACAGATTAAAAAATTACTCTCGTTTGTACACACAAAAAACTTGGTCAGCATGGTAGTACATTTTTACCTCGACAGAAACAGAAACGGGAATGCGATACAGGACGAGTGGTTTACTCCCATTTCGAGTTATTTTTGTTTATTGTGCACGCTGCGTGGTCTGTCTAAGCCACAATACATTCATGAGATTCAAAGTTGCTTTAGCTTCAGTTATCCCACGCGTTTCAACTTAAGGTGACGTTAAGAGGTTTCTATCAATTTATTTAGTTTCCCACAGCAATGGGCAGATAGGCAGACGTGGGTAGTCTAAGTAAATAAATAAGCAAAAGCGAAGTAGCTGAGGAGCCAAAGAATGTTTACGTATCAGCGGACGATTCTCCTAAATTCTGTAAGAATTTGCATCGTTTTCAGTATGCTCAGAATGCGGAGATCCACTCGTTCAGCGACTAGGGCTAGGTTTCTAAATGTCGCGAAGCGTTCAGAAGCATACAGAAATTGTCACTCTAGTGACACAATTATCAATATTGCTCTAGCGTGTTGTGTCCTAAATACAAATTAGGCATGAAATGCTTTCAGCTCCCGTTGTTGGCGACGTTCAAGTGACCTTGAGCCAGAAGCCAGAGCCGCGTCCGAGCACTCAAACGAGGTCAGGTGGGCCAATCGACACAGTGAAGTCTATGGCGGAATCTATGTAGTTTTCGGCTATATTGGTGCCAAATACGCCGGTACCAGTAATATGTTCGGCTATGCCACAAATTCTCGCTTCTTGTGGGCCCTGGCGAAGCCAGCTTACACAGGCGATTGCCTCGCGCGGGGAACGCTTAGTCCAAGCGGTCTCAATTTTCCAAAGTCTGCAGTATAGTAACATTGCCTCATTCTTTATCAGAGGCGGTGCATACTTTACAGACCTTCTGCACAAGTCTATCTAGCTATTCTTTTTCTTTTTACTGCATTGCCTCTAACTAGACCCAAACGGCTCACTTCGTCTACTCTGAGACAAATTTGCACCATTTCTGCCGTCGAGACCCATTATTTCATTAGATTTGCGACTTG
Organism: Dermacentor andersoni; assembly: GCF_023375885.2. Taxonomy (NCBI): domain Eukaryota; kingdom Metazoa; phylum Arthropoda; class Arachnida; order Ixodida; family Ixodidae; genus Dermacentor; species Dermacentor andersoni. Next base: position 4,217,064 of record NW_027314755.1, read on the forward strand.
TTATGGGGCTCTGGAGGCGGCAAAGGGCCGTTTGTTTCGGGAAGTGGTTACAAGATGCCCAGATCTCAGAAATGCCATACCCGTGTGAAGTCAGCTAGGAGCTTATGTTCAAAAAAGAAAAGTTTGAAAATAATGCCAATAATTCTTTGTATCGTAAGGTGTAACGAAATCCCTTTGGTCTTGGTGAAACACGGTGACAGATGAAGACAAACACAAACCACAAATGATTTAGCAAGCTGTACAAGTTTTCCCTGGAGCGATCGAAAATTGTGAGCAAGGCTTCCGTGTGGGATCAGATACGTTAAGCTTGGTAAATTGGTAAAAAAAAATAGCTTTCTTCGAGTTTTCAGTCCGTTTTTGGGGTCGGTGCTAGGAGATTGGACTTTTGCAGCTTTCACCAGCGAAATAAAGGCAGCGTTGCAATACGAGTAGCGGAATGCGTTCTTCAGTGAATCATGGCAATTATTCAGCTCGTTGCGACGAAAAAATTGTCCAGGAATTCTACTACTAGAGATTGTGCTGATCAAGGGCTCTGTTCTTTACGGAATTAGGCAATGAAGAAAGATTCCACCTAAATATCCTCACTGCGACAAACATATAAACCTCCAAGATCTTCATTCCTTTATTAAAGTTATTAGCCTTCACGAAGAATTCAGCTATTCGCTTACTTAATCATCATCGATGATTTTTGAGCGCATGAGTTGTAGTCAATGTTTGTCTGCACCATTCATCAATGCCCCTCTCACCTCCTATTGTAGATGTATCCAATGACGGAGTAATTACTCTATGTTCTCTTTATCGGAGTGGCTTACGGTGCGCAATGCGTTCGCCCGACAGCAGTGTACGTACCGGAGGAGAAAGGGGCAGTTCCTGCAGTGGAGCTGGCTCGGGCCTGATCGGAAAAAGCGGATCTTGCTGCTCGAAAGCCTCCGGTGGAGCGTGATATCGATGCGTTTCGAGTTAACACTCAGGTAACAATCAGGTCCTATCTCAGGTAACCCCGAATGGACGGCCGGTTGCATGGCAGCGCCTGCGGTTGGCACGCGCAATACAGAAGAAGTCCGTCAGTAAATCAATCAATAAATCAATCAATAGGTTGTTCAGTCAGCCGATCAAAGTATGTTTGAAACGCACAGGACAGCACGAAAAAAGGCGGACAAAGAGGGACAGAAGAGGGAACGACAAGAACTCCTGAATTTTCCATGACCCTTAGGTTCCGTTCTTTACACATGCGCTAGTTTCAACAATTCAGGCGTAGATACATGCCATATTTCGGTGCCCCAGTCAAAAAAAAAAAATTATCCGTGAATGATTCAATCCATCACTCACTGAATCATTCATTCATTCATTCAGTCAATCAGTCAGTCAGTCAGTCAGTTAATGATGCATTTATCAATCGATCAGGCAGTCAGTGAGTGAATAAACCTGTTAATCAATGATTCATTCTATCAAAGAATGATTGAGTCGTCAGTTACTCAATCAAACAGTCAGTGAATCAAACGATTAACGCATAAATAAATACCACTATGAAACCGATTCGGCAGGAGAAATCGACTATTCATTCAATTTTACACATTTTCACAGCCAATCACAGTAGTAAGACTAGACCGACAGATGAAATCAATAGTAAATGAAAAACTATAAGGAAGACAAAATCAGAAGGAGTTCTGCAAAGTTATTTAAACTGAAAAACTAGCGGCACATTGGTTATCAGCGCAGTGTAGATGACAAGATTGTTACGTGTGGGAAGACACGGACAAGAGAGACTAAATGCACGGTATTTACACAGGCGGCTGCGCGCTGCAGGCAGACACTTGCTCGTCCTAAAAGCCCAGATGCTTTATCGTCTTCCTCTTGGCGGTACGTCTCTTGAGCATCTGTCGATGGTATTGTGTTACTGACCCCCCATCGCCTCATGTGGCAAAAGGACCATCCTACTGCTGTTAAATGTCTAGGGTGCGTGGAGGGTTGTAAGGCTGCAGCCTGGTGTGTCCAACGCCACTGGATGACAGAGCGGAGGATGTAGTTGTCTTGGCTAGAGCGATTTTATATGTGACGCCCGTCACTTGATGAAGCACGCGGTATGGGCGTCTGCAACAGACGAGCAGTTTTTCACAAAGACCAATTTTACGAGCTTGTGACCAATGCAACACGAAGTTAATTGTCGGGCGAAAAATAAACGTCACAGTGACAGGATTCGTAGTGGCACTTTCTTTGTCTTGAGACACTTGCAAACGAGCGCGTGCAAGTTGGCGAATATGGTCAGAACGGGCAATAGCGTCACTGGCATAATCGCTAGTGGAAGCTTTGGTGGACGGAAGCACAGTGCCTCTTGATAGTGTTGGTTCTCGGCATACACGAGTTTTAATGGCACATAACGAGCAGTTTCGCGCACTCTCCCACTCCGGCTTATTCGAAAAACTACTGGAGTTGACCGAATTGATATCGAAATTCTAATTACCCGAGCATACTGGGAAAGGTGTCGTGACATCATCTCTCTTGCCTGGTACAGTTGTACGTCATGACGGCTGCTGGCAATACTTTCGAGGAAAGATATGACATTGATAACTTATGAGATCGAAAGAATCGAATACAAGGAAGGAAGATCATAACTACAGCATTAAAGTTTATACTCTGAAAATATAAAGTGAGAAAGAAGGGTACATGTGACGAAGGCGAAAACTATAAAGCTGAAATGTCCCCAAACATACTGGAATGTTTGTGACGCAAAAGTGTATTTAAATTACGGGCTTCCAAACGTCCAGAAACTGCCCAGTGCGTTATTAGGAATGCTACACAGGAGAGCTGAGGATTATTTCTCAACCAGGTGGAGCTATTTAGCGTGACTTCAAGGCCCGTTATACGAGCGCTGTTATGGCATACAACCGTGGGCTGTTTCTAAATAGCCTAGCAAACCTAATGCAGCTATCTGCACATATGACGCATTAGCCCACTGTCCAGGCAAAGTTTGGTAACCCAACCTTGTCGAACCTGACCTAACCAAGCCAATCTAGCCTCAGCCAACCTAAAATAACCTAACCTAACCTAGCGACTCTGCATGCTTGAACGAAGAAATAATGTTTGAGAATAGAAACAGGTGCACTCGCTGATAATGCGCTCCCGTTTTGTCGTAACGGTGAGAACTGAACACGAAGTACTGTCACACACTCCACCAAACAATGTGCTTCATCTGCGGCTGAAGACATAGACGATTTCTAAAGTAGTTGCTTCAGCTTTCTGAGGTAGTGCTTGGAGGTAACCTGCGGTGGGGGCATGGGTTAGGGGATCTGAGACGGCTGGTCGCTTCACATGCGTTCAGTTGTCGTGTGCCTAATGTTCGAGATGGCGTAATCCCACTTATCGGACAGCCGTTGAAGCATGGGGCAACCCCAAGGCTCTTTTCCTGATGTCGACCTTCTTCATCAACTCCAGCTTTTTCAAGTTTGCATTTCGTGGGCGCGACACTGTGCTTGCTCGATTAACTGGTAAGCGAATGTTTACTGTGACTTTTGCTGAAGATAAAACTATAGACTACACTTTGCGTAATTGCTTAATACTCTGCTATCGCTATGAAATGATTTGTCTTCGAGACGAAAATAATATTGTGTATTAAAAATGCACTGTTAATGCGCGCAAACTTAAATTCACATGCACAGGGGCTAAAGTATTCCCCGCCTTTTCAGTGAACATTGTTTAGGTGGTAGTAATACACCTCAAAATGAGCGTACTAATTTATACAGTCCCCCGTTCGCGAAACGCACTCAACAAGCTCTCGCGCCGCTCATATGCGTAACTTAATAAAAGAGCTGGAACTGTAGTTCTTACATCGTTTCGCTGTCAAATATAACATGCGTCCCCCATTATCAGGCCATATAATCAAACGTCCTTGTTTATTTCACCAATAAATATGGGCAATAGTTCCAACCATGCATAAAGAATGGTGCTAGGGAGAACATGTGCTCCTAGTTTCCTTTGCAAATGTAACCACAACTACGAAGCTTAAATTATCACCATAAAACCATAGAAACATAAGCCCGATTTTCCTGACAAATAATACTGGAGTAACGTAGAAACTTCTCAGGATACTGTAAAAGGGGCAGATGAACACCGTAAAACGAGTTCGGGCGCTTCATGAAGTAATTTTTCTTGTGAATGAAACTTTTGCTCTTCAAATTCATTGAAAATTACGCCCAGTGGAGGGCAAAGGCCTCTCCCATACTTTTCCAACAACCCCGGTCATGTACTAATTGCGGTTATGTCGTCCCTGCAAACTTCTTAATCTCATCCGCAACATAACTTTCTGCCACCCCCTGCTGCGCTTCCCTTCCCTTGGAATCCAGTCGGTAACACTTAATGGCCATCGGTTATCTTCCTTCCTCATTACATGTCCTGTCCATGCCCATTTCTTTTTCTTGATTTCAACTAAGATGTCATTACCTCGCGTTTGTTCCCTCACCCAATCTGCTCTTTTCTTATCCCTTAACGTTACACCCATCATTCTTCTTTCCATAGCTCGTTGCGTCGTCCTCAATTTGAGTAGAACCCTTTTCGTAAGCCTCCAGGTTTCTGCCCCATAGGTAAGTACTGGTAAGACACAGCTATTATACCCTTTTCTCTTGAGGGATAATGGCAACCTGCTGTTCATGATTTGAGAATGCCTGCCGAACGCACCCCAGCTGATTCTTATTGTTCTGATTATTTCCGTCTAATGATCCGGATCCGCCGTCACTACCTGCCCTAAGTAGATGTATTCCTTTAACAGTTCCAGTGCCTCGCTACCTATTGTAAATTGCTGTTCTCTTCTGAGACTGTTAAACATTACTTTAGTTTTCTGCAGTATAATTTTGAGACCCACTCTTCTGCTTTGCCTTTCCAGGTCAGTGAGCATTCATTGCAATTGGTCGCCTGAGTTGCTAAGCAAGGCAATATCATCAGCGAATCGCAAGTTACTGAGGTATTCTCCATTAGCTTTTATCCCGAATTATTCCCAATCCAGATCTCTGAATACCTCCTGTAAACACGCTGTGAATAGCATTGGAGATATCGTATCTCCCTGCCAACGCCTTTCTTTATTGGGATTTTGTTACTTTCTTTATGGAGGACTACGGTGGCTGTGGAGGCGCTATAGATATCTTTCAGTATTTTTACATACGGCTCGTCTACACCCTGATTCCGTAATGCCTCCATGACTGCTGAGGTTTCGACAGAATCAAACGCTTTCTCGTAATCAATGAAAGCTATATATCAGGGTTGGTTATATTCCGCAGATTTCTCTAGCACCTGATTGATAGTGTGAATATGGTCTATTGTTGAGTAGCCTTTACGGAATCCTGCCTGGTCCCTTGCTTGACAGAAGTCTAAGGTGTTCCTGATTCTATTTGCGGTTACCTTAGTGAATAGTTTGTAGGCAACTGACAATAAGCTGATCGGTCTATAATTTTTAAAGTCTTTGGCGTGCCTTTTGTTATGGATTAGGATTATGTTAGCCTTCTTTCAAGATTCCGGTACGCTCGAGGTCATGAGGCATTGCGTTTACAGGGTGGCCAGTTGCTCTAGAACAATCTGCCGACCATCCTTCAACAAATCTGCTGTTACCTGATCCTCCCTAGCTGCCTTCCCCCTTTGCATATCTCCCAAGCCTTTCTTTACTTCTTCCGGCGTTCCCTGTGGGATTTCGAATTCCTCTAGACTATTTTCTCTTCCATTATCGTCGTGGGTGCCACTGGTACTGTATAAATCTCTATAGAACTCCTCAGCCACTTGAACTATCTCATCCATATTAGTAATGATATTGCCGGCTTTGTCTCTTAACGCATACATCTGATTCTTGCCAATTCCTAGTTTCTTCTTCACTGATTTTAGGCTTCCTCCGTTCCTGAGAGCTCGTTCAATTCTATCCATAATATACTTCCTTATGTCAGCTGTCTTACGCTTGTGGTTAACTTCGAAATTTCTGCCAGTTCTATTCTAGCTGTATGGTTAGAGGCTTTCATACACTGGCGTTTCTTGATCAGATCTTTCGTCTCCTGCGACAGTTTACTGGTATCCTGCAGAACGGAGTTACCACCGACTTCCTTTGCACACTCCTAATGATGCCCACAAGATTGTTGTTCATTGGTTCAACACTAAGGTCCTCTTCCTGTGTTAAAGCTGAATACCTGTTCCTTAGCTCGATCTGGAATTCCTCTATTTTCCCTCTTACCGCTAACTCATTGATCGGCTTCTTATGTACCAGTTTCTTCCGTTCCCTCCTCAAGTCTAGGCAAATTCGAGTTCTTACCATCCTATGGTCACTGCAGCGAACCTTGCTGAGCACGTCCACATCTTGTATTGGCCAGGTTTGGCGCAGAGTATGAAGTCTATTTCATTTCTAGTCTCGCCGTTCGGGCTCCTCCTCGTCCAATTTCGGCTATCGCGCTTGCGGATGAAGGTATTCATTATCCGCATATTATTCTGTTCTGCAAAGTCTACTAATGACTCTCCCCTGCTATTCCTAGTGCCTATGCCATATTCCCCCACTGTCTTGTCTCCAGCCCGCTTCTTGCCTACCTTGGCATTGAAGTAGCCCATTAGTATAGTGTATTTTGTTTTCACTCTACCCATCACCGATTCCACGTCTTCATAGAAGCTTTCGACTTCCTGATCATCATGACTGGATAGGGGCGTAGACCTGTACAACATTCATTTTGTACCTCTTATTTAGTTGTCGTGGTCACGTGGCGTTGTCGTGGTCACGCAAAAATCCAATTTCTCCCAGAGCAGAGCAGCTGGGGGAATGGGGGGTTTGTTCAGTTGAGAACACCAGCGGTGCCAGAGCGTGAGTCATTAGCAAGGTTTCCAGCTGCATAGGCGCGCACTCACGCCACGCGCGTAAGCAATCAGAGCCGTTTCGCTTCAGCCAGTAAGCGAAAAGGCAGGAAAGGGCTTCGCACGCGCTGCGCCGGTTTCGCATCCGTTCAGTTCAGTCTCGGAAAACGGATGGCACAGCAACGCGTTGTGAGTTCCTCAGAAGAACGGGTAGCGTTCGACTTGCGGCGGCGAGAACTCGCGCGTGAAAGGGCTCGCCGTCGGTGCGCCGATCCAGTGGTTGGAACCTCCGGAGTCTAGGCAATCTGACAGCAACGAGATGAAGACGTCAAGCTGAGGCAACTGGGGGCCCATGCAATCCGGCAACGTTACATGTGCGTCCCTTAACAGTGACGAAGGTCAGGTGCAAGCTGGACAAGCTCATCTTGCCTCCATTTTCTGATAGGGGAAGTGTTTGTCATTTTTCTAAGCAATATTTTGAATATTTAAGCCCAAAGATTACAGTCGTAGAAGCATGGGAGCACTTTTGCCGTTTCAACCATTAGGCCCAGCTCTTCCTTCAATGCGTGTCGCGGTAGAAAACACTACGGCGTCATACCTTATTGCTCTGTCGAGCGACATAGTGGATAGGAACATAGAAATATTGCAGAGAAAGAAAAGCAATGCCTAACATTTTTCAATGGCAAAAAAGTATATTGCGCAAAATAAAGGCATCAGCTGTTGATATTCTACGTAAGCACTATTTGATCAGCGTTTGCCATCGTCCAGCAACCTCTGAAAAATGAAAAGAAAGTTACGTAAGGATCCCCGGGCATCAAGGGAGGCATTGTGACATAGCATGAGTGCCATTTACGTTACAATGGGGCTCCGCTGACTCTACTAAATGCACGAATTCTTCAACACCACACTCGCTTCACCCAAAAACGTTGGGGAAGGACGATGCCGTGGCTTACACCACTTGCTTCCTTTGACTTGCACTTCCGACAAAAGCAAACTATTCAATTACAGAAGCGGTCGCAAACTTATCTATAAATAAACAGGACGTCTACTTCCGGTGCTTTGGCTCTTTCTCAGCACCGAATCAAGCGTGACATGTAGCTTGCTTATTTTGAAGGAAAGAGCTTTGTGTTGCAGACCGCATTGCCTTTCCCACAACTCATTGCAAACATATGTGTGTTTGTACGTCCGCTGAAATCGAAGTATTATAATACATTTTTGAGTTATCTAGTGAAGACATTTACATTTATTATCCTAATAGAAAGTAATACTATGGCGACAGTAACACAACTTGTCCACTTTCGAATACTGTATTCCTTTTATCTGTGCAATGCCAAACTTCCAAAAGTGCTGAACAGCTTCTGCTCTACATGCAGCTTTTTTTTTGTCAGGCATGGCATTCGCTTCTCGCAGCTGAAGCTTTTGGGTAAGCTTGGGTAAGTGCTGATAAACGGAACTGTCCTCAGTGAAATTACGCAATGATAGATTTTGCTACATAAATACCTTCACTCCAACAAACATGGACGTCTTCAAATGCTTCCTACCGTTAGTATAGTGAATAGCCTTCTGCTTTCTGCCGGCATGTTCTGACATTGATGTTTGCCTGCGCCTTTAATCGGTGCCTTTGTAACGTCATATCGCAGCTGTAATCATTGAATGAGCAATTACTGCATGTTCCCTCTATAGGAGTGGCCTATGCTCTACTTACGGCGGGCAGTGCTGTCGCACGTGTGCACTTTACGCACCGCAACAGACGGGGGGTCTTCCTGCAGCAGAGCTGACTCGAGCGTGGTCGGAAAGAGAAGGTCTTTCTGCTGAAACGCCTAAGCTGGAGCGTGAAATCGACGCTGTTCGAGTTGCTGTGGTCCCACGCTCTGGGCTCCACGGCAGGCTATACGCAAGCGTCTGCGGTCGGTACGCGCAAAAGAGAATCATTCAACCTGTTAGTAAATCAATCAATCATTCAATCAGTCACTCAGTCTGTCAAAGAATGCTCAGAAGGTTGATGACGCCCCCCCCCCCAAAAAAAAAAAACGAGAACAAAGGGGGATGGAAACGAGTAAGACAAGGGCTGCTCAACTTTCCGTGCACCTTAGGCAGCGTTCTAAGTTTTTGCGCTGCTTTCCACATTGCAGCCATAGACAGGTGCCATCTTTGGTGCCGCAATCAATAGATTTTTCTGTGAAAAAGTATTGGTTTCCGAATTCCTTATTTGAAATTCTTTTCTTTATTTTTCATACCGTTTGCACGTAGTCTCTATAAAATACACATATAGGCATTTTGCAAGAGCTAGTTATGATATACCTCAAGGGGATGCTCTCGCACCTCTCTTATTTGCCATTTATGTCAATGGCATTGACGACATTCAACTGAATGCTGCAATGTGTCAATATGCTGATGACACTCCACTACTTGTATTACGCGAATGACTTTCCGAGGCCGTAATACTACTTCAAAAAGAGGCGAAACGTATGGTTGCTTGGTTATATGCTTACCAAATATATTCAAACGATGAAAAATGCTACCATATTATGTTCCAGAAATACACATATGTTAACCTAGACCTGGCGAATAAATTATACAGTTGTGCGTGTTTAGGGTGGTCTTGGAGATCTTTACCGTTATCGCCTTCTCTTAGGTAAGTTGGAAATTATTTTGACAATCGTACTTTGCGGAATGTGCACCCTGATTGCGTGAATCAAACATTTACGAAAGCTAGCAGCCCAGTTATATGCGCTTCAATTTATTAAACCCACTTAAGTTGCGCAGGTTAGTTGTTAAGGCTCCCTGCCAGCCTGTGCTCTGATATGGCATTTCATTCGGTGCTTCCTGTCGCACAAACACAAGCAGACCGAGTGGACAAGCTCTTAAATAGAATATCCGGGAGCATAGTGTACGGTAGTTCTCATGACTGCTAAGAGAATAATGTAAGAAATATCATTGCAGTTATTCAATTATTTTAGAATTGGTTTTCATAAGTGACATTTCACAAATTGCCCTCGAATCGCCGCAAAACAACACAGGGCAAAACTTAAGTGCGAATAAAGCCATCACTTTATAAGTTACAACGAACGTATGGGGCACCCCATCTAAATTTAGCCAAGCTGTTCAACGAAAACGAAAGAATAAATCATGCTATACAAAATGAGATTTTAGGTCTCTTGGTGCTTGGTTGTGAGAAATCTGGTGAACCAACAAGGGATGTTGTACAACTCCAACTTGAATTTTCTTTTTGAAATTATTTTTCTATTTGATGAACAGCTAGGCTAACCGTTAGCTGAATCAAAAGATGTATGAACTATAGCGAAAAGTATCGAGCATATTACGGACTTTTTTTTCTATCCAGTTGCGCAAAGAATTATTTGTACAACATTTCTAAATTGGAGCCGAAAAAGAAGCTAATTAAAACCTGTCTACTTAGACTTTATAGTATTCGTTATACATCGTATGGTGTTTCTAAAAGATTGCTATGGTTATGTTTTTCATGCTTGTCCTCCAAATAACAAAAATATTATGTCCTTTGTTATGTATGTGTTTATTTTTGTCGAGTTTCCCCAAGAATATGCATTCAAGAGAAACAATATACAAAGAAAGTTCTGTTTCCTTCACTAACACTGTCAAATATCTATGTATAGTGTTCTTTTAAAGCTGTTCCTCTTTCTACAATACATATTGTACTCCTGTCTTGTAAGTAGCAAACTAGCACCGCCTGTCTGCTGCCCGCAAGCTTCTTGCGAATATGAAGGCACGACGTGTGCAATATGTAGTGAGCTGATGAAACAGAGATGTATGTATGTATGTATGTATGTATGTATGTATGTATGAATGTATGAATGTATGAATGTATGTATGTATGTATGTATGTATGTATGTATGTATGTATGTATGTATGTATGTATGTATGTATGTATGTATGTATGTATGTATGTATGTATGTATTGTAACGAAGAAGAGTAGCCGCCTGCGCCACAGCACCATCGCCACCGGCATGAGCTCGTGGTTGCTGTCTCGCCGAACGCTTGTGACAGCTACCCGTTCGCGCCCGTTGCTAATGAATCTCTTAGCAAGTGGTGGACGTGCTGGGTTTCGACCACCCTGGAACTTCGGAGTCGCACTCTACCCCCCATCATGCCCGACGACGCACGCACTCCTCCAGCTCCTCCAACGGCGCCGGCCACCTTGGTTTGTGCCGGTGCCTTGCGTCAGCGAGATCCCCCTATCTTCTCCGGCACAGATGACAAAGACGTTGAAGATTGGATCTCGTCTTATGAGCAAGTGAGTGCCCATAACCAGTGGGACGACGTTACCAAGTTGAGAAACGTCGCATTTTATCTTGCGGACGTTCCGAAACTATGGTTTCTAAACCATGAAGCCGACCTCACTTCGTGGTTGGTCTTCAAGACGAACTTTACCCAAGTTTTCGGTCGGCCTGCAGTAAGAAAGCTTCGTGCCGAACAACGTTTGCGCACACGATCCCAAGAGGCCGGAGAAAACTTCACAAGCTACATTGAGGACATTGTCGACCTTTGCAAACGGGTGAATGCGTCGATGTCAAAGGAGAAGATCAAACATATAATGAAGGGTATTCAGGACGACGCATTTCAAATGTTATTATCGAAGAGTCCTCATACTGTCGCTGAAGTGATAGAATTGTGCCAGAGTTACGACGAGTTGCGCAGGCAACGGCTTCACACCCGACGTCCCACCCCACCCGCCGACTCTCTATCAAGCCTTAGAGTCGACGACAACCATGCTGCTCTCTTCGTAAAAACCCAGCAACCCAGCAATTCGGTCGCCCGCGAGCTATCTTTGATATCTTCTGTCCAGGACCACCCCCTGCTTTGCATCCTACGATCCGCGACTTCATTCAAGAACAAGTCTCTCAAGCCGTTCCTCCAGCCGTTGAGCAGACACCAGTCACGGCTCCTCTCACTTACGCTGAAGCAGTTTCCCGATCTCGTCCACAAAGGCCCCTGCCGCCCTCTATGCATCGACCACCGACATTTTTGCCGCCATCTATGCCGCTTCACGACCGCCGGCATTTTCCTCCTATGCCGCTTCCCGACCGACAGCATTTTCCGAATCCTCAACCGCGACTCGGACCTTACCCCCACCAGTGGCGCACCTTCGATGACCGCCCAATATGTTTTGCTTGCGGTGGTGCTGGTCACGTGGCGCGCCATTGTCGTCGTGGCGTGCTTCCTCTTCAGAACATCCGGCGAGCGCCACCTTTCCCCGCTCCGTTTTCCTCTTCGCCTTCCAGCCTTCCTACCTCTTCCTTTTCCCCTGACCGCCCAACCGCCTCTACTCGCCGCTCACCATCTCCCCGTGGTCGCTCGCTTTCTCCGATGCGGCGTCATCCCGTGCCCACCGAGCAGGAAAACTGATGGCCGCAGTTCCCGTGGCACGAAATGCGTCCACGTCGCAATGCCCAAGTCCTCGTCCCTCTCCAGCCAACGTCATTGAAGTCTCTGTCGAAGGAATCGCCGTCCTGGCACTTGTAGATACAGGAGCCGCCGTATCCGTAATTTCCGTTGAACTCTGCCGCACACTACGAAAGGTTTTGACGCCTCTCTCCGACTTCTCCCTTCGAACCGTGAACGCTCAAAATATAACGCCTCTCGCTGCCTGTACTGCTCGCGTCTTCATTCAAGGTCTACTGTATACCGTCGAATTTGTCGTGCTGCCCACTTGTTCCCATGATATCATATTTGGCTGGGACTTCCTTGCAAATAATAACGCCATTATTGACTGTTGTTACGCCGAACTCGAACTTTCTGCACTTCCCGACGTCGAGCCTATCGAAAACGAGCCTTCCAGTGTTAAACTGTTTGTGTCCGAAGACAATTCCGTGCCTCCACGCTCTTCCCTGCTTGTGCCTGTGTCGTGCGCCGCTATTTCTGATGCCACTGTTCTCTTTACGCCCTCTGAGCTGTTCATTCGCCGCCGATGTTCTCCGCTGCCCTTTGCTCTCCTTACTATTCGCAATGGCGTCACGAAAATGGTCGCCGACAATCCCACAGCCTGCCCTTTAGCTTTCTTTTATGGTGAATGCCTAGGCCTTGTTCAACCGGTCGACACCTTTTGCATCTTTGACACTCCTGCCGTTTCTACTTCTGCGGGCCTTGGCGCACTTACTGTGACTCTGCGATTGATCAGTCACTCCTCGACGCTTTCCACTGCTCCATCGACGATGGCACGTCATCTTCAGAACGAAGCCAGCTTATTGCTCTCCTGCAGAGGTTCAGCGCTTCTTTCGACAGCCATACTTCCGGTTTGGGCCGCACATCGACCGTTTTTCACCAGATAGATACCGGCAGTCATGCACCTTTACGGCAGCGCCCTTACCCAGTTTCCGCCTCTGAGCGTCGTGTCATTGACCACCAGGTTGCTGACATGCTCAAGCGTGGCGTTGTGCAGCCTTCCAAAAGTCCCTGGGCATCACCGGTCGTCCTCGTTAAGAAAAAGGATGGCTCTATTCGATTCTGCGTCGACTACCGACGTCTGAACAAGATAACGCGCAAGGACGTTTACCCGTTACCGCGCATCGACGACGCCCTCGACTGTTTGCAGGGAGCTGAGTTCTTTTCTGCGCTGGATTTACGTTCCGGATACTGGCAAGTCCCCTTGGCACCATCTGATCGACCTAAAACAGCATTTGTAACACTTGATGGATTGTACGAATTCATCGTAATGCCTTTCGGCCTGTGCAACGCCCCAGCCACTTTTGAGAGAATGATGGATAATATTTTACGCGGCCTCAAATGGAACACATGTTTATGCTACCTGGATGACGTAGTTGTCTTTTCTGATGATTTCCGAACCCATCTCAGCCGTCTCGAGCAAGTTCTCAAATGCCTCACTGACGCGGGACTTCAACTTAACTTAAAGAAATGTCGTTTCGGCGCCCGAAAGCTCACTAATCTTGGCCATGTTGTATCACGAGACGGCGTCCTTCCGGATCCAGCCAAGCTCCGCGCTGTCACCGACTTTCCGCAACCAAAGAAGTTAAAGGAGCTTCAAAGTTTCTTTGGTTTATGCTCATACTTCCGACGTTTCATTCGAAATTTCGCTTCCATAAGTGCACCCCTGACAGCCCTTCTAAGTGGCGACAAAGAACTTTCCGCTTGGTCCCCCGCCTGTGATGACGCCTTCAAGAAATTACGCCACCTGCTAACCTCGCCACCTATCCTCCGCCACTTCGATCCTGCAGCGCCCACAGAGGTCCACACCGATGCCAGCGGCGTCGGACTTGGCGCCGTAATCGCACAACGAAAAGCGGGCTTTGATGAATATATCGTTGCCTACGCGAGCCGAACTCTGACAAAGGCCGAGGCTAATTACTCTGTTACAGAGAAAGAGTGTTTAGCCATTATTTGGGCCCTTGGAAAATTCCGTCCTTATTTGAATGGCCACGCTTTCGATGTCGTCACTGACCATCACGATCTTTGTTGGCTGTCTACCCTTAAAGACCCATCTGGCCGACTTGCTCGCTGGGCCCTTAAGCTACAGGAGTACGACATGCGCGTCCTCTACCGTTCCGGCCGCAAACACACGGACGCTGACGCCCTTTCTCGCTCACCGGTCTCCGCTGACTGCGCTTGCTTATCCGCCCTTGAGCCCACAGTTCCATCTCATGCACTGCGCAACATGCCGTCGGAGCAGCGCAAGGATCCCTGGATCAGTGCTCTCATCAGCATCCTTTCCGATCCATCCACCTCTTCACCATCTCGCGCTCTTCGCCGCCAGGCTACCCACTTCTGCATTCGCGACGGCCTTCTTTATCGTCGTAATTACCTCTCTGACGGTCGCAAGTGGCTTCTCGTGATACCCCGCCATCTCCGTGACCTTATCTGCGACGCTTTCCACGCAGACCCTCAGTGCGCACATGCCGGCCTCTTCAAGACCTATGCTCGGCTACGCATCCGATTTTACTGGCGTGGCATGTATAACTACGTCAGAAAGTTCATTCGCTCCTGTGCTCAGTACCAACGCCGAAAATTATCTCCCGGACAAGTCTACCCGTCACAACCCCTTCCCTGCCCTCGTCGGCCCTTTGATCGTGTTGGTATAGACATCTACGGACCGCTACCCTCCACTCCAGCAGGAAACCGCTGGATTATTGTTGCAGTGGATCACTTGACCCGCTATGCTGAAACTGCTGCTCTGCCGACTGCCACCGCCCGCGACGTTGCATCGTTTCTGTTACGACATTTCGGTCTTCGCCACGGTGCCCCTCGCGTACTTCTGAGCGATAGAGGCCGCGCCTTTCTTTCCGAGGCTTTGAAGGCACTACTCGACGAATGCCGAATCGTTCACCGCACCAGTACAGCGTACCATCCGCAAACTAACGGCATGACCGAGCGCTTCAACCGTACTCTTGGCGATATACTCTCCATGTACGTCGCCTCTGATTATTCAAACTGGCACCAAGTTCTCCCTTTCGTGACGTATGCGTACAATACTGCGACCCAAGCAACTACTGGTTTTTCCCCTTACTTTCTTCTATACGGACGAGAACCTTCTACTACTCTCGATGCCATTCTGTCATATACACCTGACGCCTCCGAAAGTACTCCGCTATCTGAACCTGCTCATCATGCCGAGGAATGCCGCCAGCTTGCCCGCTCTTTTTCCACCGAGGACCAGTGGCAGCAGCAATCCCGTCAACCTGCCGGCCGTTCTGCACCAACTTTTTTGCCTGGCTCTCCCGTATGGCTTCGGGTACCCGCTACTACACCCGGCCTCTCCTCAAAACTTGTCGCAAAGTACCTAGGACCCTACCGCGTTCTCGAGCAAACGTCCTCCGTCAATTACATCGTAGAGCCCCTCACGCCATCGACGGACCTACGCCATCGCGGCCGCGAACTTGTCCACGTCTCTCGCATTAAGCCGTACTACGACCCAATAGTAGTCTCTTCGCCTTAAGCCGCCAGGATGGCGCCTTTTTCTGCGGAGGGCGATTGTAACGAAGAAGAGTAGCCACCTGCGCCACAGCACCATCGCCACCGGCATGAGCTCGTGGTTGCTGTCTTTCGCCGAACGCTTGTGACAGCTACCCGTTCGCGCCCGTTGCTAATAAATCTCTTAGCAGTATGTATGTATGTATGTATGTATGTATTTTGGAGGTGGGAGAGTGTGTAGAACGTACGGCCATTGCTGCTCATGGTTATTTGCGTGGATGAGCGAATATGCTGGCCGCGTCCTCTTTCTTGGCGGTAATCTGTGGCGGGCGCATTGACAAGACGTACCAAGATGGCTCCTTACTCCACGTGCGCTGTCTACCCGCGTGCCTAGTGTTCGCTATCGCTTAATCTCAGGTGACCGACAGGAGTTGAAGCGATGGGCATACCAAAGCGCTTGATTCCTGATGCCGAGCATCTTGAATGAACGTCGAAATACGTTGAATGAGCGAGAAATCAAATACAATTCAACTCAACAATTCATCACACCGGCGTTGTTCATGTTTGTCTTGGTGAGCTTGAAATCATGCCCGCTAATTTAATTAGTAAGCGGATCTTTACGGCGAGTCATGCTTCCGACAAAACTACGAACCTTATTATGTCCATTTGTGCAACAAATCGCTATCACGATGAGATGCTTCACTTTTTGGGCGAAACTGTGCATCGTTTTTTTACGATAACTCCTATTTCAGCACGCATACTCAAATGAGCTTACACGCCGGCTATGGTACTGCCATGAATACATTATTGCGACAGAAAAGAAACATCCGCAATAAATCATACGCAAAAAACAAGAAAAAGGCAACACATCTGCAACAAACTTTATCTCTGTGGTAGTAACAGTTATCTCAGAACTCTATACTAAATTGTACAGGCCCCAGTTCATGAAACGAACTTAAAACGCTACCGTGCTTCTTGAATACGCAATTTACTACAATGCTTGTTGGTAACACGCTATTTACTACAAAGGCTGTTGGTAAATGAGAGGAAGACGAAGTGATTCTTTCATAGAACGCTTCTGTCAGAACGGAGGTTCTGACCTGACGCTCCTTTGCAGCGTGGTCGGTTCGGCGTTCGATCTAGCTCTGCGATTAGGAAACGGGTTCCTCGATTCTGGCTTCTCCTGCTTTGGGGGCTCAGGTCAAGTATCGGGTGGTATTTTCTTTGCCCAGCTTGTAATTTTCCGTTACTTTTTTCTTCGTGTGTTTTTGTGCTAGCCTTGCTTGATGTCTGTATCCCCACCGGGTTCGGGGCCCCCCGTGGTCAGCCTCGGTAGCTCCTCAGGAGCTGCCGCTTGAGGTTTTCCTTCGCAGTGGAGCCGGCAATGTTCCTATGGCCATGGTGTCCACCGGCGACAGAACGATCAATATGAAAAATCCAAAGACGATCCAGGACGAATTGCAGAAGGCCACACCTCACTTCTGCCAGGTCACAGAGGCCCGCCAATTCGGCAAAGGGGATATACTATGCTGCTCGCAATACCAGACCTGTATGAAAGAACTACTCAGTTGTACCACCTTCGCTTCACATCCGGTGAGCTGTTTCGTACCGCCATATCTCGCATGCTCTAGAGGCACTGTGCGAGGGGTAGACGTCACTTTAACCCCTGACCAGATTTTAGATATGTTCTCCGTCGCTGGAGTCATATCCGTTTACCGGTGTAGTCATGTAATTGACAATAAAAAGATACCAAAAGAGTCGGTTATAATTACATGTGCTGGGACGATACGGCCGACAGAAATTAAGATCTGGCCCCTAATTTACAAGGTAGAAGCTCTGGCTCCACGCCTTCTACAATGCAACAAATGCTGGCGATTTGGTCACAGCGTCAGGGGCTGCAGATCGGCACCCCGCTGCCGTACTTGTGGACACAACCACAACGTTAGTGATTGTTCGTCAAAAAAAGAGAAATGTTGTCTCTGTGATGGTGGTGACCCCGCCAAGTACTCGAATTGCTCTGCAAGATCCCAGGACATGCACATATATATGTAATTGAAAGGAGACGTTGCTCACACCGTGATGCTGTAGTTGAGGTTCAGGGGGGACCTAGGGCATATGCAGGAGTAACAGCCCGTCAGCAAATGGTTGCAGGCTCAGCCCTTACCGATTCTATTGCGACAGCGGTCGAAAAGGCGTTGTCGAAAGCTATGAAACAATTATCATCAAACCTGTCGGAGTCACTAGCTCAAGTGTTCACTTCACAAATGATTCAGCTGTTCAGTCCTTTAGCGAATTCTAATGCTAGCTCGCAGATTCTTACGCAGGCCCTAACATCGAATGCTCAAGAGCTAATGGATCCCTTATCAGTTATTGTAGAAGACGCAAACAATGCGAGGTCATCAACTTCAACTCAGCAGACCGACAATGGCTGCTTTTCTGGATCAGTGTAGGAAAACAACTAGGATGTAGAAATGAACCTCCCGACGCTCAAACGCACAAGATCACCTAACGATAATTCGTCGGTCTCTGTGCCGAACTCACAAAAACAAAAGGTGTGAAAGATAGTCTTTCGAAGTCAGATTCTAATTCTAACTCTTCCAGCAGTGTCCCTGAATCAAAACCCACAAAGTAAGGTAAAGACAGTATTTCGAAGAAAGATTTTCTAAAACAGAGTATTTTAGAGCAAGCGGTCTCTAAAGTAGGCATTAATTCATCGTAGTTTATTTAAAGGTATTACAGTGGCAGTGCCGTTCCATTATTTCAGCAGGTATAGATTTAATATATTTTTGTTCATAACTTCTCCCGACATTATTCTTTTGCAGGAAACTTGGCTTTCGAATGGCGAAGATTTTCATATAAATGTTATTATTTCTTTCGATTGGACAATCCATCGAAAGGCAGAGGACTTGCTTTCTTGATAACAACTAGATTACGCCACAAATGAAAAATTCCTATCAGTATATGTCTACGGAGTGTGAGATACTAGCAATATATGTAGCTATTCCTGGTTGTTCCCCATTTTCCTTAGTTAATACATATTTTCCCACAGGCGCTCATGATACTCGCTTCCTCGACACCGTTGTCCAATCTTGTAGGAAAGAAATTGTGGTAGCCGGAGATTTTAATTCGCATCATGTGTCTTGGGGTTTCGAAACGGATTCATGTCGAAAGCAATTGTCGGACTGGGCAATTAATCAAAATGTTTGTTGCTTAAACACGCATTCAGCTACCTTTATTCAGGGCCTTTCTAAATCAGCATTAGATCTTACAGTTGCCAGTTCAGAAATTTCCTTAACTTCCTGGTCTACTGTCGACTCAGCCTCAAATAGTGACCTTCGTACCGATTAGGTTTGATATTGTCTGCCCTGTTGTTCCCTGGAGTCTCCGGCGCGAACTTTTGTCAAATAGCAGAAATTTCAGAGTGCCTTGAAAATGGTCCTGAACTTCCAAAAAGCGGTACCCAACGACATCAAAGCCATGAGGATTTGCGCTGTATTAAAAAGTTCGTTTAAAAAGTCCCAATTTAACGTTAACATAAGCAAAAGTACTACCTCTCCTTGATGGAATTCGGATTGCATGCGGGATTATAGAAGATGAAAAACCGCATGGAAGAAATGACTTTACAATCAGCGTCCGAGTAACTGGAATTATAAATTTGCAGCTGCTGCGTTCGAGAGAAGAGTATCGAATGCCAAATGCGAATATGACGAAAAACATCATGACTTCCTCTCTAAGGCCAGCAACAAAAAAGTTCTGTTCAGATTCCTTCGATATAAAAAATTCATACCGACACCAGCGAATACTGAATCGATGATTTTTTCACCACGCGAGATATCTGCTTCATTAAAATTCATAGGAAAGGGCTTATCGCAGCGCTTAACATCACGTTTTCCGAATGGGCCAATAAGGCCTCCCATCACCGATGACTTTGTGGAAGTCACAGTGTCAGAACTGTGTAATGTCCTCAGATCTCTGCCTGCCTCAGCTCGAGGTTCTGACGGAATTTCCAATGCCATGCTAAAATTATTGTTCGAAATGTCTCCTGATGACATTTGGAACACACTACATTATTTTATACAAAATGCTTGGATTCCACAGAAATGGAGGAGATCCAAAATTATTCCGTTGCTTAAAAAACAAGGAGCCGGCTACAATCTTGACAACATTAGGCCTATCTGTCTTACATCAAATATGGTAGAACTAATCGAAAGAGTTTTATATGATCATATGATGGATCATATACCTCAAAATTGGTTACTGAGCCCATGTCTAATAGGTTTCCGGTCCGGTCTCTCCATTTGGTGTGCGCATGTCGATTTAGAAAGCCGCATCCAATTTGGTCAACATTTAGAGTTACTGCTTTAGTGACTCTTGACATCGCAAAAGCTTATGACAGTATTGAGTATTCTCTACTGCTGGACCGATTACAGTCCTACAATTTTCCGAGATATATAACGGCTTGGATTTTTGAATTTCCAAGAAACAGAAAATCTCATTGTTTTCAAGACAGCTTTACTTCAAGAAAGTTCGATCAGACAAGAGGGGTGCCCCAAGGGGCTGTTCTGTCTCCTGTACTATTTAACCTATTGATTAGTTCGCTACCACTGCACTAGGATGTGAATATGTACGTCTATGCAGATGACATTGCGTTTTTCGAGACAGCTAGAGACATCAATTCTCTTCACCTGTCTTTGCAAACGTACCTCTGAACTCTACAAACATGGCTTCACAATGTAAATCTATCACTAAACGTAAACTAAAGTGCTGTCCTTGTTTTTGCGCTTTCCGGGCCGCTACAGTTATCATTACCATATGAACAGAGAACCATTCCTCAGGTAGAGTCACTTAAATATTTGGGTATCATATATGACGGAAAACTTAACTGGCATTCTCACATCGAAAATATTGGAACGAAGGGGACACGAGTGGCAGGTTTACTACGTAGAATCGGTAACCGACGTTCTGGTATGCGAAGTGACACACTAATTATGATTTATCGTATGTATGTACGACCGATTCTAGAATTCGGCTGTGTTTTATTCTCCAGAAGTGCAGAATATAAATTAATACCCCTTGTTCTGTAGACCTACCAGACATACCCCTTGTTCTACGACAGACGTAGACATACCACTTTTTCTACGTAGACCTACCACTATGTTTAGGTCTACGTAAGTTCGTTGCTAATAATGTATTATACCCGGAGGCGCGCCTACCTACTCTTCACACGCGATTCCGCATGCTTGCGGCTCAAACCTACTTAGGAGCTTGTGGATCTGCGCTACCACGTGCATAATATGCATTTATTAGTGAACCAAATCTTTTTTCTGAGAACACGTGGTCACGGTTGCATACCCCACAAGTTGTATTTGTGCAAGCACAATCAACACCTTTAAATGTTAGCCTTAGAGCAATAATACCGCTTCATAGGTCTATAGGATCGCCCAAATTGAATTTGCAGACATCTTTCCTAACAATGCAAAATTTCTGCCCGAAACATATTTGAATGACCGTATACTAGAATATTTGGCCCGTTTCAAATTAAATGTAATAGCGACTGATGCTTCTTCATGTAAAGAGAAGGCAGGCATGGGTATCTACTCACCATCCCTCGATTGGCCTTTTTCACTTCGCCTACCAGACGCATATCTTCGCCTATCAGTTTTTCATGCCGAACTTCTGGTAATAGTTCTTGCCTTATACTACAAGAGGTATTATCGTCACAGATTCTCTATCGGTATTCAGCGCACTTACTGCGTCTTCAAAGTCGAGAACGTTTAACACGTTTTATTCCTTAGCTCCAGCTCACTTAAGTTTAGTTCGTATGGTATGGGTCTCAGGCCACCGAGACATTCATAATAATGAAATTGTCGATTCCTTGGCACGAGCTTCTTTAACAGGTCTTGTGCTATCTGTGAAGCCGGCAACGGCGCACGCCACTGCAACCAGATGTAGACAATTTTCTTTGAGCAATGACAAAAAAGCTCTGTCATTAGCAAACTAAACATTTTTTTACCTAAATTATTCTTAGAACCGGAAATGGTGTCCTAACCAGAAATTCAAAGTTTCTTTTACTGGGCTGCGTTGCCATATTGCAACACTTAATTTTTACTTGAACAGGTGTGGTCTGGCGGTATCCCCCCTATGCTACCTCTGCAGTGAACCTGAATCTATAGATCATATTTATTATCCTGTCGGCGGTTTTCTGCTCATCGAAAACTATTTCTAGAAATCGCACTTCAAAATTCAGGATTGCCTTTAAACAGCACAGCTATTCTCTCCTTTAGAGCCAAAGTATTGATATGCAGCCACAGGAACGTTTGCCTAGCCATTTATAATTTTCTATGTGGCACAAAAGAATTCCTCGTTAGTAGTTCTTAGTTTCCACAATTGATTTACTTCTACTTCAGTCTAGAAAATTCAAAATGTAAAAGCACAAATGCACTGTTTAAATCATACTAGTTGTATTATTCAAAAAAATTACCTTCATCAAGTTTAGGTATATATTTTTTATTATTCTCTTTCATTTTTAGTATTCCTATCAACGCAAGGATTACTATAATATTGATCACTACTTTTACTCATGTATTCACAGTTTATTTTTCATCTTGGTTTATACATTTATTTTACTTTTTGTGTTACGTATTAACCAATTTCTTTTATTTATTCAATCATATTACCACCCGATTCACGGCCTATCCCCCATAGTGGGTTTGTGCCATTGATTGAGGCGTCATCATCATCATCATCATCAGCAGCAGCAGCTTGTGCTTTTGTCTCCGCTTTTTCGCTTTCTTTCCCTGCATTTCTGGGAGCTACCGCTCCCTCCTTGCGGCTATATATGAAGAGATCTCCGAGGACTTTCCTGATGCGCAGTCGTCAGGTCGGATAGTGTCCAGGAAACGTGGAAGTGCGTCAAGCGATATAGACAGCGAAGCCACTAAGTGATTTTTCGACAGCTACAACTCGTCAGATGATGACTTCCAGGTCGTGATGAGTAGACCAGCGAAAAGAAGACTACTGCAGGCATCTTTGTCGGCGAGGGCTTCTACAGTGAAGAGTACACCGCTGCACTGGGCGCACACTATGCTCTTTATGCCCGTGGATCCGGCGACAGATTTGCGGCTCCTCAAAAGGCAAGTCCTCTCTTCGTTACTCGAGATAATTGCACCAAATGAGAGTAAAGACGTGCGAATAAACTCGCTGAAGATTGCCTTGGCAGTTGATGTCTTACATCGCAGCGCCCTACAATACCTACGTAATATAACTGACATCAACAACGTAAAGGTGCGATCAATCATCCATACAGGCGACGATGGTACTGCGGGCGTCATTTATGACGTCGACGTTGCCATCCCGAATGTCGACTTGCCGATACTGATCAAGCTAACGACAGAAGGCACTTTCATTACGAGGACATTCAGACTGGGAAACACACGCTGTGTGAAAATTTTGTTCGAAGGAGACAGCCTTCCTTCCCACGTCAAAGTAGGACATGTCCGCCATCCAGTACGACCATTCGTACCGAAGCCCCTCCAGTGTTTTAAGTGTAGCAAGATTGGCCACGTAAAGAGTGCCTGCGTGAACAATGTCGTGTACCCGCGGTGCTGTGAGTCCCATTCAGAAGACGACTTCTGTACAGATGATCTAAAGTGCCCTAACTGCAGTGGTCCTCACAAGGCCTCATCAAAGGATTGTGCGCGGGTGCGGAAGGAATTCGCGATCCTAAAACCAATGGTGCGGGACAATTCAACGCATCGAGAGACTGCTGCCGCTGACACCGAAAACGTTCACGACATTCCGCAATAGCAGACAGGAACATACTATCTTTCGTCAGAAGGATTGCCGAGTGAACGCACAGCGCCACCAAGACAGATACAAGGAAAGGAAACAAAGCGGAGAAGATCGGCCGTCAGGAAGAATGGCCTGAGCTACCGAGGGCACAACTCCCTCCTAAGTTGCATCAAAACGCAGCAACTTCGACTGCTTCGGCAGCTGTTGAAGCGACGCTGGCTGATGATCCCAAGGGCATGAACATTCTGCGTTCGCTCATGAATGCCATTCGCGTTGTACTTACCAACATGAAATCTTCGTCTGCGGAAAGCGCGCTACAGGTGCTGGACACTTTGAGTCCAGTATTTGCAGCTCTTGGTTGAAATCAGGGCTCTCCAGAAGCCGTCGTTTCATGACTAAGTCCAGAACGCATTGATATTTCAGTGGAACGCCAGAGGACTTAAGTCACGCATGTCGGACTTTCGACAGTTTGTGTTCAGGAATAAGTTCCCAATGATCATCTGCGAGCCCCTATCAGATAACATGAGACTGTCCGGCTATGAGTGTTTCATGTCCGCCACCCACGAAGACTGCAGCAAGATCATCGTATTCATACGACGTAGTCTCACGTATGTCCGTCGTCCAATGCCACCTGACCAAGAAAACCAGTACGTATGTCTCACAGTGAAGAAAGGTGAGCTCACTTTCACAGTAGTTGGAGCCTACATGTCGCCCTCAAGTCGGCTGGACTGCGAGCGGTAACGGCGAATCGCGACAGCGATTCCGCAGCCTTTGGCGATGACTGGACATTTTAATGCCCACCACCATCTCTGGGGAAGTTCTAAGATAAACTCGAGAGGCAGAAGATTAGTGTCATTAGCCTCCGAACAAGAACTGTGCTTGTTAAATGATGGAACCCCCACCTTTCTGCGAGGAACTGCCTACTGTAGCTGCCTGGACCTCACCTTTGTTTGACGCTCCTTCACTGGAAAAGTCGGGTGGTTTTCGCATATTGAAACACAGGGAAGTGACCACCTACCCCCTCAGGATCGAAGGGCTGTCTGGCTCCAAGTTAGCCGGCGTCACACAGTGCATCGACTGGCCAATGTTCAACTCAATCGTCGAAGACAGCTGCAATGATGACTTGTTCTATAGCCTAGAGGACATCATAACGGGTGCCCTAGAGGCTGCCACACATTGCCTTCCGGCAACATATGCACGCACTGAATACGACATTGAGCTGGAGAAGCTTCGTGCAATTCGTCGCCGTGCAGAGTGAATATACAGACGCACGAAGTCTCTACATGACTTGAGGTTGGCAAGAAGAACTCAAATGAAAATTCAGCGTCGCATGAACCAACTTGTATCGCAGAGATGGAAATCATTGTGCGAGTCTTTGGATCCACGAAAACCTTTGTCTCACATATGGAGAACTGTTCGTGGTCTCCTTGGAACCCCTCAGCAGTGCCACCGTTTTAAATCTTTGGCCCTTCATTAACAATGCAGCGAGATTGACATCGCTGAAGCTTTCTGCAGGAAGATCAGTGGTGAACTTCCTTATGTAATCTAGGCGAAGAGGCTCGGAAAGTGCCCCTGCTCTTGTTCAACAACCTCTGGCAAGAAGGTACGGTTCCCCAGGAATGGAAGACCAGTCACCTAATTCCACTGCTCAAGCCTGGCAAGTCGCCTGTAGACATTGCTCCATACCGACCAATTGCGCTTGCAAGTTGCATCGGAAATTTTAATGGAGAGGATGGCTCTAGCACGGCCAGAATAGTAGCTCAAAAATTACCAGGTATATCCAGATGCCGTGGCCGGTTTCAGGGGTGGCCGTTCTTCCATTGACAAAGTTATCGACTTGGTGACTTACATCGAGCACCAGAAGTCCTGCAAAAGACTATCTGCTGCCCTGTTTCTGGATATTAAAAGAGCGTACGATAACGTAATGCACGAAACAATTTTCAACGCGTTAGAGGCACTAGGACATGGCGGCAAGGTCTATTTCTGGATAAGTAACTATCTACATAAGAGATCCTTTTTCGTACTCATCGAGGATGGCCCTACTTCTCAGCATTACAGTAACCATGGGGTGCCTCAGGGCGGAGTACTGAGCCCAACGCTCTTCAGTCTAACACTCATTGGGCTTGCCGACATCCTGCCATGCACCGTTAGGCTCTGCATCTATGCCGACGACATTTGCATTTGGACGTCGGCTGTGACGCGACTGCGGCTTCGCGCGCGGCTACAGAAGGCAGCCACTTTAACTTCACCCTACCTTCAAGAACAAGGACTTCATATACCACATGAAAAGTGTGTAGTGGTGGCGTTTACCAGGAAATCATTGTCTCCATACGTGATATCCGTCGTCGGTCAATTGATCTCCTACAGCATGAGTCACAGATTTTCGGGGGTGGTCATTAACAGAAATCTGTCCTGGACCCCTCATGTGAATTATGTGAGAAAACGCCTGACAGGAATTTGCCATATGTTTAAGTTCCTAGCAGGAATGACCTGGGGAGTGCCAATACAATCTATGCTGCAACTGTACAGGGTCCTCTTTATTGGATTCCTGCGGTACAGCCTACCGGTCATGTCCAACACCTGCAGAACTAATCTGAATATAATCCAAAGCATCCAAGGCCAAGCCCTCAAGATATGCCTTGGCATACCGAGGAGTGCGTCACCGACTGAATTATTGCACTCGCTCATGATTCCAATCTTAGAACGCACATTAGCATTGAAACAATGTGTGTGCACATAAGACACTTCGCCCGGAGCCCTACCCACCACCTCGCAAGTCTCCCAGTAAATAGGCCCCACACGACCTTCAGTGCAACTGTCTTCGTGTACCATGCTTCTCTCAGGTCAGGTAACACACCTGCGGCAATACCTTCCATTCCTCCATGGTGTGTGCGCCGTACTCAAGTAAATCTTACAATCCCAGGACTTCAGAAAAAGTCGGAGTTGCCGTCATCAGCACTAAAGCAACTAACTTTACTTCTTTTGTACGAGAAATAGAGCGACTACACACACATCTATACTGATGGATCCACTACATCAACCAGTTCCAGTGGCGCTGTAGTTATACCAACAACGAGAATAACACACTGGTTCAAGACTTCCCATGTCACTACGTCTACAGCTGCAGAGCTCGCGGTTCTCCGCGACGCACTTCATGTGATAAGTGGTGAAAGGGCTAGGAAATGGGCAGTCCTCTGCGATTCAAGGCCGGGTTTGCAATGTGTGCAGTCGTTTCTCCGACATGGAACTCACGATCAGCTCACGTGCAAAATCGTGGAACTTGTCCATCATTTAGGAGAAAAAGGCCATGATATATCTTTACACTGGATACCAGGTCACTGCGGTATCATAGGAAATGATGATGTAGATAAATCAGCTCGATTGCCAAACCAAGACCGCTGCATCGCCTGCACATGCGTCGCCATTCCTCTCTCAAGATGTCGAGTCTATATTAAATGGACATGGAAGAGCTTTCCTGCGGCCCGAAAAACTGAACAACGCATGCGCATTTTTTTGTGAGATAAAAATTCAGAATGCTTGCAGTGGCATTGGTCATTGGCTTTTGAAACTATGTTTAAAGGCCACCCTGCCACTAAAGAAACAATTGTTTTGCCGATGGTTTGCCAGCAACGAACATCGGCAGCGATTGAAATGCGATAATAGGAGGGCGTGACTGCCGGCATTTCTTGCGCCAGCAACGAGTGCGGGAAGCCACGCCATTGTCAAACAAATCAAACCAATCTGCCAAACCTTCATCTCAGGACTGGCGCGCAAGGAAAAGGTGGTGGAACTTTCCAGGGAGAAAAAAAAAGCACGGCAAAACACAGGAAGAAACCTCACACAAAAAAAAAGCACTGGGAGAAGCAGCGAGTCAGCTTTTGCTGACTTTTGCCGACCCTTCAGCTAGTCAGCTTTTGCTCTTGCAGTGCAATCACCCTGTTGGCGAGACTTTCACTCTTGCTTATGCAATAAAAACAGGCATAATTTATTTCAATAAATTAAAGTTGTCTCAGCCCGTAGCGTGTTAAAATCGCCTCGTGATGCTCAGTATAATCTATCTTCAACTGGCACGGGTACAGCAAATAAAGTTTGCACACTGAGGCCTAGACTATGTACGAGAAGCTCTGAAGCTATCGACCTCTTAACCTTCCACTATTCGTTCTCACTATTAATTCGTGTTCCCAACGGTGGAAACTTTTGCACCGCAAATATATTCGTGAAGCAATGGAATTGCCATTAAATGGCAACTGTCCCCTGTAATAACCGATGTGGATGCAGCAGCAGCTTTTGCAAGATTCCTTTATTGCACAAAAAAACAAGGGTTTATGTAAGCGCGATGTATCGCTTATGGGGACACGTGCGACGGGTTTAACACGGAAGACATGCGCACAAGATAGCCAACTCAGTCACGTCGCTCTGTTATCACATCCCCTCCCACCTAGTAGTCAATGCCATAACGAAGCACTGGGCGACGTACACGAGTAGACCTACGGCATGCTTGCGGATCTTCTGGACTAGGCGATCTCTGCACTTCAGTTGGCGTCGCTGGAAGGATAGGCGATCTCTGCACTGCAGTTTCAGTCGCTGGAAGCTTGAAGCTGGGGTTAGCGTGAGAGACTGTAGAGACATGTAGCGCACGCCATTTCTCTTCAAGAAGGATTGCATTTCGCTACTCGAGAAGGCTGTGCCGTTATCAGAAACAACCAACTCCGGCACTCCGTATGAAGCAAACATTCTTCGCAGTTTTTCGATCACAGCTGAGGAATGAAGCGATGGCATTATCTCGATCTCGGCCCAGTTTGATAGCGCGTCCACGACAACAAGAAAGAAAACACCCTTAACCGGCCCTGCAAAATCTATGAATTCTGCTCCACGGGCTTGCGGGTTTCGTCCAAAAATGCACAGGCGTTTTAGGTTCGCTTTGCCTGTTATCTTGACAGGGTTTGCAATGACGCACGAAATCTTCAATCTGGGCATCGATCTTCGGCCACCGCACATATGACCTTGCCAGAGCTTTCATGGCCGTTATGCCAGGGTGATTTGCATGCAGAATAGAGAGGACTTTTTCTCTCAGCTCTTCCGGCAGTATGACCCTGTTACCCCACAGAAGGCATTCACGGTGAAAAGACAGCTCTCCGCGCCTCACCTGATGGGCAGCATATTCTAGGGGCACACCTTGTTCTGGCCAGCCAGTTGCAACCCATTTCTTCACCCGCGACAGGCAAGGATCACGCATAGTGGCTGATGAGACGTC
Organism: Dermacentor andersoni; assembly: GCF_023375885.2. Classification (NCBI taxonomy): domain Eukaryota; kingdom Metazoa; phylum Arthropoda; class Arachnida; order Ixodida; family Ixodidae; genus Dermacentor; species Dermacentor andersoni. The sequence continues at coordinate 4,245,816 of NW_027314755.1, forward strand.
TGCTGCGCTCACAGGAGGGTACTCCACTGCGTCCAACAAAAGCACGTCGCCAGGAGGCTCGATGTCCCTCCTGTCACCGGGCATCGGTAGCCTGCTTAGACAGCGTTTGCGTGATCTTGCGTCCTTCTATACTCCAGTTTGTATTCGTAAGCAGATAACAACAAAGACCATCGCAACATGCCCGGTGGCAAAACAACGGGAATCTGCTTGTCTCGTTGAAAGATACCGAGTAGAGGCTTATGATCTGTAAAGATGCGGAATTCTCGCCCACATAGGTACTGATGAAATTGACGGACGCCATAGACAATAGCTAGAGCCTCGCGGTCAATCTGGGCGTAATTACGTTCCGCCTTAGTGAGTGTTCTTGACGCATAAACAACAGGTTGCTCGCGTCCTTGAGCATCGCGGTGAGTTAATACAGCTCCCACACCCACTGGTGATGCGCCACAAGACAGAATTAAGGGTGCATCAGGGTTAAAATGCACTAAAAGTGACTCGGACGTCAGCAACGTCTTTAGTCTTTCGAAAGCTAGTTGCTGCTCTTCACGCCAGTTCCACGTACTGTCGCTGTCGAGTATGCGGTAGAGCACTTCTGCAACTTCGGAGCGACCCTTTAGGAAACGATTGTAGAAATTCACCATACCTAGAAAAGCTTGGAGCTCCTTGTTCTTTGGCACAGGTGCTTTGTGAATCGCCTCTACTTTAGCCTTTGATGGGTAGATGCCGGTGGCGTCTATCCGGTGTCCCAAGTACTCCAGGCTCTCTTTGACGAACTGACACTTGGCGCCTTGTATACGCAGTCCCGCTTTTGACAGTCTGTTGAGAACCTCCATGAGGATTTCATGGTGCTCCTCTGCTGTTTCGCTGGCCACAAGGATGTCGTCGAGGTATGCCGCCACCTGGCATAGACCTGCAAGCACTGTATCAATTGCTCTTTGAAATAATCCCGGTGCTACCGAGACACCAAACGTCGCACTTTGTACAGGCCCTTTACTGTATTTATTGTCAGCACTTCTGCTGTAGCGTCATCAACTGCAAGTTGCTGGTACGCTTGCGTCAAGTCAATTTTAGAAAAAATACGGCCTTTCCCCAACTTTGCGAAAAGTTCCGTGCTAGTAGGTAAAGGATAAACGTTGTTCCTTACCGCTTGGTTTACTGTACTTCGATAGTCACCGCATATTCTTAATGACCCATCCTTTTTACGGACGATGACCACAGGGGTGGCCCATTCTGAGTACTGCGTCGGTTGCAGAACACCTTGGCGTTCCAGTTTTTCCAGTTCTGTGATGACGTCATCCTTCAGTGCGAACGGAATGCTGCGGCATTTTAGAAACTTGGGCCGGGCGTCTTCCTTCAGTTCGATGTGTAGGGGTGGCAGAGCAGTGCCTGGAAATGTTTCGTCAAAAACATCCGGAAACCTTTTGATAAGGGCTTCTGCGTTTTGTTCGATGCTGTGAAGCCCAGTGACATTAATGTTCAATACCTTAAACCAATCGCGACCCAAAAGCGTGCTACCTTCGTTTCTTACAACGAGTATCGGCAGCTCGAAGTCTTGTTCCTTGAATTTGACCGGAAGTGTGGCTTTTCCGACGACGTCCAATCCTTCCTTAGTCAAAGTTACGAGCTTGGTGTCCGATTCTTCAAGCTTTATGCGCCTTGCCACTTTCAGTTTGCTGAACGTGTTTTCACTGATGATCGACCTAGCTGCTCCTGAGTAGACTTCCATGGACACTATTTCACCGCCTATACTTACGGCCACCATAAACTTGGGACAACCGCTAGTCACTGGACTAATATTTAGGATGTCATCATACTCACTTTGCTCCGAGTTTGACATATCTTCTAACTGGTGGTTAACCTGACCTCTTTGTTTCTTGCAACACGCTTTGGCCAAGTGCCTTTTCGCAGAACAGTTGAAGCATACTGCGGTTTTAAACCTGCAACGGTACGCAGCGTGGTTGCCGAAACACCGGAAACACTGCCGTTTCAACTGCTCGCTTGAAGTTCCTACATCTTGCCCATTCTTATGCTGCTTCATGGTTTGCCTGTCCACTTTATCTGCCAAACCTGGGACGTCCTGACGTAGGCCGCCCATAACCCTTTGATGTTTTGCAGCAGCCTCTGCCGTTACTGCTAGATCGTAGGCAGTCTTAAAGGTTAAGTCCTTCTCGGCCAACAAACGTTGCTGCACAATGCTGTCAGAGATTCCAAAAACCAACCGGTCCCTTAGCATTACGTCAAGAGGAAGCTGGTTGTCGTTGAACCCGCAGTTCTCGGCTAGCTTACGTAAAGCTGTAACATAGTCTGCGACAGATTCGGCGTCGTGCTGATCTCGCTTCGAGAACACGTACCTTGAATATAACTCGGGTGGCTTCGGGTTCATGTGGTTCTTCACGGCATTTACGACGGATTGGTAGTCAGCGTTGGGTGGTCGGAGAGGCTTGACGAGGGTAGCTATCAGGGAGTATCAGGGAGTATCAGCAGCTCAGCAATACTACCCTCTTGTCGGCGTCTTCCTTGAGCTTGTTTGCAGTGCAGCATAGCTCTATACGCTCGACGTAATCCTCCCATGAAGAGTTACCATTTAAGTGAAATTCACCGATACGGACGCCGAAGGCCATCTTGCTGGAAACGCCCTCCCCGCGTGGGCACAACCGTGCCTCGTCGCCAGTGTAAGAACCGATGTGGACGCAGCAGCAGCTTTTGCAAGATTCCTTTATTGCACAAAAAAACAAGGGTTTATGTAAGCGCGATGTATCGCTTATCGGCACACGTGCGACGGGTTTAACACGGAAGACACGCGCACAAGGTAGCCAACTCAGTCACGTCGCTCTGTTATCACATCCCCCTTGTAATTCATACGATGGCGAAAACACGAGCTTGAATCTGCTCACGGCGAGAGCAAAACTGACTCGACTGCTGACTCGGCTTGTTTCTGCTCGCGCCCCTTATTTGTTGTGTCTCCGCACTCGCAACTGTTATAAAGGTTTTGAACTTTGTAATATTTCACCCATATTTGATTTATGTTTGTAAAACACAAGTCTATGAGGTGCGGAGTGGGTAGCAGCGCATTTTGTTTCACGCCAGCACTACTCGTCGTGCTGTGCGTGAAACGCAATATACGGCTGTGGAGCAATCACACAAAACTGTCCCCAATGTATGGGGTCTCGCTTTAGATATGACTATGCACGGCGCAGGAGCATTCGCTACCGAAGAGCTGCGGCAAGTGTGAAGCAGTTGCAGTTCTGCATTGCCACGGGTCAGCGAAGATAGCGCTGCAATTTGTGGGCAACAGAACAAAGCAAGCGCCACTCGTCAAGTGACAAGAACTACCTGCTTCGTTTAAACTGAGCCAGAGAATGCCACAGCAGTCAGCCGAATCGCAGCATCTGGTAATCAAAGAAAATTATGGGCTTTTACTTTCCAAGACCACTTTCTGATTACGAGGCACGATTATGAGGACTCCAGATGTTTAGACCACCTCGGCTTCCTTAACGTTAACTTAAATTTAAGTACACGAGTGGTTTCTCATTTCGCACCCATTTAAATGCGGCCACTAGGGCCTGGATTCGATGCCGTGACCTCGTGCTCAGCAGCCCAACACTATAGATCTTGTAATCATAGGCTAGTTAGGGCGAACTTAGTTTGTAGACCTCCTGCGCTTACACGAGCGCTTACACGATCAACAATTTCTTTCCAGCCAGCGGTGCACTTCCCTTTGAGAGGAGCATGAAAGAAAAGTAGCGATATCATCCGATAAGTGTACTCGTAGTAAGGGAGGTTTAGTTAAATGATTTGGCGGATAGATAGCATGGATAATCGGGGGCATGTGCTGGCGTTAAAAAAATTTGTACTTTAGCCTCAAGCTTGTGGTGGACTCAAACGTCTCGATTTTTTACAGATAAGCGGTATCATTTTATTCGGAATACCAAAGTGACAAAAATTTATTAGTTTCCTTTCTTTTTTTGGCATTGAGTGCGCATGCGCCATGGTTCAACAACGCGCAGTCGACAATACATGCCAGCTTTAAGATATCGAAGCATCAGGCATGGCTGAACAAAGCAGCAACGAATACATGCCTCTTGACTTAAGCATGAACGGCAAAGCAACACAAAGTACAAGCCGTGACGGTACCCAGGGCGCTTCATCTACTTTCGGCGCCTACCCAACGTGAGTTTTACCACTTGTCAATTTTTTCATTAAATACTGTTACCCTTTGACAAGACCCACATAATAGGCTTTAATATCTGTACATTTGTTCCCATCTAAAACGGGTCTTTTTGACAGCAAGCTTGAGCTTTGAAATAGGAGGCTTTTTTAGATCAAGACGCGTGGACGCAAAGTCAGCGGTTTAGTGCTCAGTGTAAGATTTTTCAGAACATGAAGCGAACGTATACTTACAGAAGAAAATAGTTTTCGTTTATATGTAATTCTTGCACTGCACACACGCCATGGGGTGCTATATCTCGAAGTCCCGGATACAATGCCAGATGGGACCAGCGAATTTCGATTAAAGCGCACTGTAAAAAGACTGTTGTTTATTTCCATTTAGGGGCTCGTTACAGAAGCCCCGATGGTGAAAACTTATGCGAAGTCCCCCTAAATTCGGTATGTGTTTTATGTGGTCATGGCTCTTGCGTGAAAACCTCGGAATTAGTTCTAACCGCAGTGAACAATTGGTGTGCCGAACCATAAGTGTTTTCTAGACAACTCGGCAAAGTGCGGAATAATATTTTTATTTGCCAATTAAGAAAAAATTGGGACTAAGTTAGTACGGCCCGCCTAAAGCACTACTTTAAAAGAAGTAAGCCCCGTGCATGAAAAGCCGCAACTTGGTTTAAAACGATTGTTCTTCCGTTTGCATGTGTTGCTAAAGCGCAATAAATGAGCATTAGAGAAAGACACTTTTGTCGCTTCGAGCTAAAGAAGGTATTTGTTTCTGCTTTTGTGTTCTTTGAGAATATCAATTTAGATTACTTAGTTCTAAATTTTTTTTTCACATAGCAAACTGGGGTGAGGTAATACCACAGCGATAAAGATGTGGCAAGTCACGGTATTCTACGGTATCCTTTTGCATTTGTGAACGAAAGCAGTTGCACGTCGCACATCAGCTATTTTTTTGCTAAGCATTGCATCACTTTAAGGATATATGCTCCAGAGAGCAACATAGAAGCAAACCAGCATCGCCTGAAAACAAATTTTAAGAACTGCATTCTAGTTCATTATTTTATTCGAAGTATTCAAATTAATACTTGGCTAGGAGGGAGAAATCTGCTTGTATTCCTCAGAGCGAGTCAATTCAGCCCTTAATTTTAAATATTATCTGAAATTCGCTATATATTCCTCATAGCTGCCGGATCCATGAGTCATGATTGTAATTGGCGTGGAAATCCCCCCATTCACCACGGCTTTGCCGAATCGCATCGGGGAGGCACAAATACTAATTATTCTAATATCAGCGCAGGTTTGCATCATAATTGCAGAAAATATCTGCACGGTGTCATTTTTAATATGTTTTATTGATGCAAAATCATGTTCCATGCTTTAAAATATTTTATTCCGAAATTACTCATACAATTCTGTAACTATCTAATGGAGCAAGAATTTTATATAGCAAACTACATAGGACACGTTGTAAGTCCTTTAACAGTTAAGTGGACAGTATTCGGGCAAGTCAAGGCACCGTTTCGTCTATGGTGGAAAAGTGCTCCGCCCCCGCAGGGGCGTCTGCGTCAGCAGGCATTTGGTGTGTTGCGACACCACGTACCCGAGCACACGAGGGTTGGACCCTCCCGCGTGTAGCCATGCGCGGCTTAGTTGTATCTGGGGAAAGGGGGATCCTGGGGGTTGAGCTGAGGCTGGGTGTTTGGACCTTTAAGGCCGCCCGGCGGAGGCAACACACCCCTTTGGCCTCTGTTTCACATAGACGGCACCCCCGGACTGACCCACCCGGGGGAAATCGGCAGTCGTCTTTTCATGTCCTCCTCTCCAATCTTCGACTTTCTCTGTCGCCTTTTTCATCTTTCCTGTCTTCTCTTCACTTCTGCTCACTTCCTAGTTTTCGTGCGGCAAGGGTTAACCTTGTGTGGCTAGCCAGCCTTGGATATGCTGTATTTGGTTATAGCAGCGATGTACAGCTGGCGTTGGCAAGGTTTCCGTTGCAGGAACTTCTGTCACGTCCCCCTGTTGGGCTCCATGGTGGGTTGTTGGCATCGCGGCCGAAAACCCAACTAAACTTACGGAAAATGCTTTTCCTAAACTACCTGATCGCCCTCAGAAACGAGGGCGCACCGAAGATCTCTTTCAGTTTTTCGGACGACAAGTCCACAACTTTCCGCGATTCCGTCTGATTCACTCAGAAAAACCAAACTAGTGCGTAACATTGCACCGTTTCTTCTTTCGAAGTCTTTAACTGAAGTTTTTGGAACAGGATAAAAGGCGTCGAGAATTACAAGTGGGGATCTCCTCTTGGAGCTCCTCGATCAGAAGCAGTAGGAAAAACTGCCGAAACTTGTGTAATTTGGGGAAACCCAAGTAACACTAACCCCGCACCGTACCATGAACACCACCTGCCGCGTTGTCTCGGACGATGACATGCTAGAGCTCACTGAAGCTGAACTCTTGGAGTGCTTCACTGAACAGAACGTCATAAATGTTAAGCGAATTAAGATGAGGCGAGATGTTAAAGAGATCAAGACGAAACGCCTCATACTCACTTTCGGTTCAAGTGTCCTCCCCGAGTCCATCAAGGCCGGTTATATCAAACTTCGTGTTATGCAATACGTGCCCAATCCTCTTAGATGCTTTAAGTGCCAAAGGTTCGGTCACAGTTCACAGAACTGTCGAGGCCGGCTGACGTGTGCCAAGCGCAGTGACAATGAACATTCCTCCGAAAAATGCCAGAACACTCCACATTGTGTCAACTGTGATGGCGAGCATGCCGCATACTCGCGGTCCTGCCCGTCCTGGAAAAGAGAAATGGAGATTGTGGCAATCAAATTCAAAGAAAGCATATCTTTCATAGGGGCACGTAGGCGGGTGTCATACCTGTCTAAGAGCAGCTTTGCTGATATGGCGCGTAAGGGGGCAGCGTCACAACTGCCTCCGGCGGCTGTCCGACCCATAGGCAGTGAGTCGGCAGTTACGCCATCTGCCCCCGCGGCGGTTGCAGCTAGCGCTGCTCCGTCAACACAGCAGAGGGGACTATCGACCCAGAAGGTGAGCGCAGCCGAGGCTGCCCCAACCTCCCCGGCCCCTTCCAGTGCTGGCAACAGCCGGCGCAGCCAGACCCCGCAGGGTGCCCCATCGACCTACGGGCTGGTGGGCGCAGGGGTCTTGCCCTCCAAGGCGGGACTCTCTCTTGTAACTTTTCGCTCGCAAGAGCACGTGTCCGGCGCCTCACAAGATGCAATGGACACTACACCTGTCCTCAGGAGCGGGGAGGCTCCCTCAAACGCTCCACAAAGGGCTAAACCCCCGTTACAGGGCCTCCAAAGAGCTCTGTAACCTAAGGCATCACCTCCGTTTCCATACACAAAGCACTTATTTACTTTCAATATGGACACACAAATTATTCAATGGAACGTCAGAGGTCTTCTTAGGAACCTTGATGACGTGCAAGAGCTTATCCAAAAACACAATCCAAAAGTGCTGTGTCTACAGGAAACACACTTAAAACCACAACACAAAGTTTCTCCGACCGTATGTCAAGTTCCTCAAAGATCGCGATGATACTGTCGTATCAGGCGGTGTTGCCATTTTTATTCATAAAAGTATTTCCTGTCAGCGTTTACAGCTACAAACGCCCCTTGAAGCAGTGGCGGTTCGAGCTGTTCTTCTAAATAAACTCGTCACCATTTGCTCGCTTTACGTACCCCCACACTACAAATTAAACAAACATGAATTTCAGTCATTTATAGATGAATTGCCAGAACCCTATGTTGTTCTTGGCGATTTCAATGCGCACAGCTGCCTGTGAGGCGACTCTCGTATAGACGCGCGAGGTCGTCTTGTTGAACAGCCCTTTTTTCTTCAAGTGCGTGCTTGCTGAATAAGAAGGAACCCACAAATTACTCTCTAGCAAACAGAGCCTTTTCTTCAATAGATCGTAGTATAGTTTCCCCGTCTATACTGCCCGAACTCGAATGGGAAGTTGCGAGCAATCCTTACGGGAGCGACCACTTCCCCATACTGATAAGAACATCTGAAAAAACGAATGTCCTCCACAAGCTTCTAGGTGGAAGATGGACAGCCGACTGGGAGAAATTTCGAACTCTCACTAGCATTTCATGAGCTGACATGTCTTCTTTAGAAATTGACGATGCTGTGGAGTATCTTACAGCATTCATAATAGATGTCACATCAAAATGCATATCCGAAGTAAGTAAGTGGCACGAAGTAAGTGGCATGCAAGCGACGTGTACCGTGGTGGAACGGCGAATATAGGATCGCTCGTAAGAATCAGAACAAGGCGTGGGGGTTGCTGCGCGCTTCTCCCACTGCTGAGAATCTTGTCAGCTTTAAAAAAATAAAGTCCCAAGGCACGCGAACCCGCCGACTGGCCAGAAGAGAAAGTTGGCACAAGTTTTTATCGAGTATTACCTCGTTTAGGGATGAGGCCAAAGCCTGGAACAGGGTTAATAGGATTAGAGGGCGTCAAACATTCACTCCGTCTTGTAAACACACCCGGCGATGCACTGCAAGATCAGGCAGACTCACTTGGGGAGTATTTTGAGAGCGTGTCAAGTCCAACAAATTATTCACAGTACTTTCTCAAATACAAACAAATACAAGAACGTAAGCCATTAACAAGAAAAAGTCGAGAGAATGAGCCTTACAACCGTCCTTTTAGTATTGCCGAATTGAGCTACCTTGAGCGCATGCAACAGCTCCGCACCAGGGTCTGATAGAATCACGTATGAAATGCTCAAAAACTTACACAATGATACGCAAGTTACACTACTCAGACTTTTCAACACCATCTTGGATGCAGGGTACCTTCCAATCGCATGGAAGGAAGCGCTGTTTTGAAACAAAGAAAAGACCCTTCCTCAGTGGCAAGTTACCGCCCGATAGCCCTCACAAGTTGCATTTGTAAGGTATTTGAAAAAATGATAAATCGGCGACTCATTCATTTCCTTGAACAGAGCAAAATGCTTGATCCTTATTAGTGCGGCTTCCGAGAAGGGCGCTGCTCAACCGGTCATCTCGTACGTGTTGAAGGAAATATCCGGGAAGCATTTATACATAAACAGTTCTTTCTATCGATATTTCTCGATATGGAAAAGGCATATGGTACAACGTGGCGTTACGGAATCTTAAGATACTTGTCAGAAATGGGCATCCAAGGTAATTAGGCATTACGGATTACGGTCAACAAATGTTAAAGTATATAATACCTTACACCCTGAACAATAATACAACCTTAATTGATGGCCCCACAATAAATAAACGTGCTTTAATTGAATACTTTTTAAACAGTATAGCTTAATCGGCAACAGATTTATATCATGCAGTTTACATACGGCATTTGGCGTTCTTTTGTGTGAACTAGTGTGGAATGATTTTGCACACATTGTCGAATTTCACTTTCTTTTTCTCGCTCCCCGTTTTTTATAACAGCTCATTCTTCATAAAATATTTAACTTCAAGTTAAGCATGTGTGCACTTGAATGGTGTGTGTGTATATATACCTTGTACGCGTGTATATGTATATGTAGGTGTACATATATGTATATATATAGGGGCGTATGCGCGCCACTTCTACAGGTTTTTGCGTGTGTACGTGTGAATATAACATGTCAGTGTACAATATTGGTTTGTTATTGGTGTATGTATGTGTAAATATTTCTTTGTTGTCGTTCTTCACAGCTTGGTGCGAACAGTTTCTTTTTTTCTTTTTTCTGTTTAGTTCTTTTTTTTTCTCAAGTTGCTTTTTTTTTTCTTTTCCTCTTCTAGTACGACATACACTGCTGTTTTGCCGCTGTTGCCACTGCCTGTAGGGCCTCAGGCCTCGTCAAGCTGCTCAATGAGCAGCTTTTTGTCAGGGGTCCATTTTTCCTTTCCTTGAGGAAAATAAAACTCATTCTGATTCTGCTATGCTTAACGTAATAGAAAGCTATCTCTCCAATCGTACCTTCCGGGTAAAAGTCGGCAGTGTACTTTCACGTCCTTTTACGCAAGAAACGGATATACCCCAAGGAGGCGTGCTCAGCTGCACGCTTTTTATCTTGAAGATGAACCCGCTTCGTGCTTCATTACAACCGGCAATCGTTTATTCTGTCTACGTGGACGACTTTCAAATAGCTTTCAAATCCTGTAACATCGCAGTATGCGAGAGACAGGTACAGCATGGCCTGAACAAAGTGTCAATGGGGGCAGACATGAATGACTTTAAGATAAATCCTAACAAAAGTTATTGGGTTCTTTTTACAAGAAAGAGAGGCCTGATCCCAGATCCTTGCTTAGAACTATGTGGACAACAGATACCTGTAAACAAAGAACACAAATTTCTAGGTGTTATACTTGACTAGACTCACATTCCTACCCCACATTAAACATCTTAAAGAAAAATGTCTGAAAAGAATGAACCTAATGAAACTTCTATACCAAAGTACGTGGGGTAGTGACAGGAAGTGTCTAATGAATCTCTATAAAAGCCTCATTCGGTCACGATTAGACTATGGTGCCGTAATCTATCATTCTGCCGCCCCGAGTGCGCTAAAAATGCTAGACCCTGTTCAACATCTAGGTATCCGCTTAGCCACGGGCGCTTTCAGGACAAGTCCCGTTGAAAGTTTATACGCAGAATCGAACGAGTGGTCACTTCATCTCCAGAGAACATATATCAGCCAAACATATTTTCTGAAAGTCCACTCTAATCCTCAACATCCGTGTTACAATACCGTTAACGAGACGATATATGCTACACTCTTTCATAATCGTCCTTCCGTAAGACAGCCTTTCTCGCTGCGTGTGAGGGAGCTTAGTCATGAAATGCATGTTCCACTCCTCGAGCTTCGCCTAATGCATCCAGCCAAGCTGCTACCTCCTTGGGAAAGGCAGCTGATACAATGCAATATATCTTTCCTGCAAGTTACAAAACACGCTCAAGAGATTGAAATCCAAATGCATTTCCGGGAACTCCAGCACAAACACTCCTGCACGGAGTTCTACACAGACGCATCGAAGTCGCACGACGGGGTGTCCTATGCAGCCGTCGGTCCATCCTTTTCGTAAACCGATGTACTGCATCCGGAAACTAGTATCTTTACGGCTGAGGCCTACGCACTGCTGTCGGCCGTAAAGCATACAAATAAATGAGAACTCCAGAAATCAGATATATACGGACTCCCTCAGTGTCGTGAAGGCCTTGATGTCCTTCTGTAACCACAACAATCCAGTAATTAATGAACTCTACTCCGTAGTGTGTAAAGCATATATATCTAACCAACATGTGATTATATGCTGGGTGCCTGGACATAGGGGCATCGAGGGAAACGTTCTAGCGGACCAGATGGCCACACCAATTTCATTGCATGCACTTAATCCTACTGCTTCGGTCCCTGTCACAGACCTGAAGCCTTTCTTAACGAAACTGCGAAACAACTGGCAACGTATGTGGGACGCAGATGTAAATAACAAACTGCACGTGATAAAGCCACAGTTAGGGCAGTTAGGTCTTGGCCCTCCGTAACAAAATCACGGCGAACAGATGTCCTATTCTGTCGCCTCAGAATAGGACACACATTTGTCACACATAACTTTTTACTCACCGGAAACGACCCTCCAACCTGTGGTAGATGCGGGGAGAGACTGACCGTCCTCCACGTCCTCTTGAAGTGTCGGGCAGCCGAATCTGAAAGAAAGAAACATTTTCCCTTAGCATACCGGCAGCACATCCCCCTTCATCCAGTAATGTTACTCGGCCCAGAACCGCTATTTGACACCAACGCAGTCCTAAGTTATCTGAAAGATGTTGTGTTGCATGTTGTTAGTTCCACATGTTCGTAGCCGCTTCAGAGGAGGACGGTGTGATAGTTCTTTCGTATAGCACATGCCTCTAGGCCCTTGTGTTTCAAGGGCTCCGGTGAGGCAGCAGTGCTCCAGGTAATTTTACCATCTCATATATTTACTATTCTGCATCATTCTTTTACGATGGATTTTAATGCTCATAGAACACGTCATTTGTCATCGACATAATCTTACTACAGATAGATTTTACGCACCATACAGCGACTATATTTAAGGCCCACTTACAGCCACGCCACACAAATTTCATAGATCTCATAACTACATTGCAAACTCACCATCGCCGACCAGGCGCTCTTTGGCCATACCTGGCCCTTGCGCCAATAAAAGCTATTCATTCATTCATTCATTCATTCATTCATTCATTCATTCATTCATTCATTCAGTCATTCATTCATTTATTCATTCATTCGTTCATTCATTCGTTCATTCATTCATTCATTCATTCATTCTGAGTGCTCCGCACCATGTATTGCACCTAGTGTGCCGTTCGTCCTATGCCATCCAGCATACTCGGTATTTAATGAGAACGAACCATGGCGAGTAGCGCGTTTTCAAAACACAGCTTTGCTTACATAATTTCACCTTTTTTGTGAGAGCTAGTAACTGTCTAACCAATACTTTATCGATTGTAGGATTTGTGGCGACGCTTTGCGTTACGAGTGGTACACGCAGCACCTGCCGTTGACCGACAAGACTTGCAACGCGGACGGTACGTAGGCGATTATCACTTGCCTTTACCACAAACATGGCAGATAGCCCCTACGGCTTCGGTGGTAGCGGTACATTTATTGCGTATAAAGATGCACTTTACCAGCATGGCCAAGGTGGTTTCCGCATGAGCCAGCTTATAACGTCCTTACTAAGTTATTTGTGCGTATCTGAATGTATACAAATTGATACAAAATCAATGATTTTGAATCAATGAATTTCTTCTTGTATCGGTGGTCTGGTAAAGCATGCTCCTAGATGATAAGGGCAGAAGCCGAGACTGTATGTTCCATGCCGTGATTAATTCACTCGTAAATGGAATCATTACTCGACCAGTGGTCGACAATTTTATTTCCACAACAGAATCTCAGTAGGTCTGAGCTGATAACATCGTGATGTTTTCCTTAAACCGAGCTGGTTGACAAAGCAAGTGCTTTGATGGGATTTCCGTGTGTGATGTGTAATTATTGCGACGCTTCAGACGTTTATACCATGATGTTTTAGCGGTGCTGTTACGATTTAGGCAGTGTGTGAGAATGCTCACGAATACCATGTTACGAGCAGCAGACTTATCCCGCTGCTGCCGAACGCAGAAGTTACAGCGCACTATTGGGGCGCCGCAAAAGATAGTACATTGGATCTCTTTCTTCTTTCTTACCACGCACACCAAGCCACAGCCGCAGCATAAAAAACCTTCAAAAATTAATGAAAATGTAACGCAAGGAGCACACAAAATTGTTTGGTAGTTTGCCCTCTGTTGGTGTAAATCTTTACCAAAACACCCAAATATACGCTTCTGAAACATCAACATTATTCATATTGACAGAGTAATAATTACAGCCCGCAACGATTACCAGAGAGTCTGCCACTGCTTCAAAATTGTAACGCTTTGTTAATAAGAAAGTGACGCCATACTGAGACACGGGACTTCCGAACTCAATTTTCCTTTCTTTAAGAGGATTAGCATTCCTTGAATACTTCAAGCATTATTCATTCTGCCAGTATCTGTGCAACCTCTCTCGCAGGCCTGATGAACGTCGTGACGTTAACAGTGCAGCTTATAAAGTTGATAAGGGCAGAGAATAAAAAAATGAGTTCTTTTAGTGACTTCTATGCTATCACACTGTAGTTCATTCGAAGTCAAAGATGAAACTGAAATCTTTAGTTCCTGTGGTTTGAATCCGCGTTTACTGTTTTTCTTTGCATACGAAGGCGTAGTCCACTAACGCATGTGGTTGTAGTAATGCTGTAAACATTATTCGCCAACTCACCCCCCCCCCTTCATATTGTAGATATAGGTGAATCCAAATATACGGCATCTCCCTGCAGTTTTAATGGTAAGTTCAGTAGCTTTGATGGTCATCCTGAGGAGGGTTGTGTCGTAATTTCCGCCTTTTATGTCTCTCGCGATTTCCCTTTAGTTTCATGCAATTTCTGAGCCGTTATATGGAAGACGTTCACCTAGCCACAATACCTGCAGCGATATCCATGCAATCCACTCATTTAACGTGCTTTGAGGCTTTCCATTGCATAGTTTAGTGACAATGCCCCGTGAGTTAACACTTCCGCATTTCTTTCGAACCTAATGTACTGTCTTCAGTACGACTCTTACATATGCGAATGGAGCAATCTTTTTTTAAGTTGTCGTATAGTCTATTGATGGCCTACACAGGAACATAGGTGAGTACAGCCATTTTAGTGCTCGTAATGAGCTGGTAAAACTGCAGTGCATACAGCCGGTGCTTATGGACTTCACCTACACGAGTCATGAAATGGTGTTCGGATAAGTGCTTTCTTAAAGGCGAGTACGCCGTTCGATGACGCACATATGTGTCATAGAAGGTCAATAAATTTAGGGCATAGGACAAACAAAAATTCTAAATCCATCTGTAGAAATGCGTACTCTCACCTTTTCATTGTCGTCATCTGCGTCGGGCTGTGTGCTTCTTGTAATAGATGTACAATCATCAAGAACTTTGTGAGGGGTCTAATGTGCTTATTACGGGATAACTCGGCAAATACATTGGGTCAGAAGGTTCACGCACAAGAGACCAGCATGTTTTTAACGTGGAGCACTGTCGTGCGCAAGTCCTGCCCGCGGCTTGAGACAAAACGTGATATTCATCACAATAAGCGAACACTGCACAATCTTGATGGTGCTCCCCTTCTTCATCGCCACGAAGTTATTGTATGCATTCAAGACATGCTTGCTAAAAGAAAAAGCACCGTGTACGGAAACACAGCAATAAAGTTTCCATACCACTAAAATCTTCTTGCCTTGCACCATAAGCATGAAATATCAATTTCCCATGAATTGCCCTTGCACTACGGCGAATGAACACTTTACTATACCTTTATGCCATACAGGTGTCACTGACAATGGCAGCTCAAGTTGGCAGCACCTGGGGTCCATCAGGAGCACCCATAAGGCCGTGCCTAGCACAATTCGCACTGGCATAGAGGAAGCATCAGCCAATTTTGAAGGCGCTACCACGTAAGTTCACATTCAGAAAAGTTCCATTAAACAGCAACTCAGGCGAGGGATCGTTATTCGGCAGAACAATGATGCCTCTACTCGGCAATTTCGCCTTGTGAGAGCTAGCTCTGATGGATGAAACAGGTACTGCATCAGCAGTTTAGAGCTTTGCGCCGGCGCAGCTTTTGCCAACTTCATCTTTGCAACACCGCGACCGGAAGCAAGTGTCCGGTCTGCACCTACACCTTTTGCCCTAACCACGAAGCTACACAACCTCGCCTGATTTTCCATCCTGTTAACACGACACAATGTGCGGTACACCTGCAGGTTCGTAGCCTGCTTACTCACTCGCCATTATGGAATATGTAAAGATTGGGAAAGAGATACGTTCATCGGAGCCGAGGTTCATGAAACGTAATAGGGTTTTCCTGCTTTCCTGTAAAATTCCTATAAAAATTACTCTGGCCCTGATGCACCTGCGCGAGGGATAAATGTTGCGATGATTTGAATGACAAATATCAATTGCTGTTATGACAATATGGTGTCGGTGCAAGTATCTACTTAGGTATCTACTTAGGTAGCATCTACTACCTAAGTACGTTGCGAAAGAGAAATGAGTGTGCTTGACAACACACTGTACGAGCATTCAAGCATGTGGCATTTATTGAAATGTGATAATATCGTAACTGAAGCAGTTGCATTTTAGATTCTTCAAATACTTAAGAAAACGTTGAGGAACTCCAGTAACAAAATTACGACTTTATAAATGAGCAGTGCCACAATTAAATAGACTGCACCAAATAACACATTTAAAGCGCTCAGAATTTATGTATTACACAGCGCTTTGAAATTTTCTGTTTATGGGTAGATCATTCGCCAGTATTCGGGCACACTGTATAGATATGAAGGAAATTGCAAATGAATATAAAGGAAGTTGTCCGCTTAGGATACTCCAAGAGATACAGCTAATCGAACTGAGAGATATATTTTTTCATGTAGATAACTTTGTAAATTCTAAGCTTCTATTTTTAAATTTAGTGATTTCGTAATTTTTTTCCACTTGCAAGCCTGAATAGAAGTTATGATGTATAATATGCCGGATGTAACTGGATCTATCAAACAAAATTTGATTGAGTGATAGTTCTAATTTCTTCATTACATAATCCGGTCTAGATGCCGGCCATGCTGGCATTATTTGAAACAACGTACTAGGTAATACCACACGACTCGAACCAAACGATGACATTGCATGAGTCGTGTATGCAACCGCTATACGAATAAATAAAAGTATACAAGTGTAAAGCACATTACCGCAAGAATAGCGACCAATGTTCATCGAGTGCTTAGCGTAGACATTTCAAACGAGCAACTGACTGTACAGGAGACATACACTATACGCGCTGTCGCTGCTCGGCTGCCCATTGTATTTTTCTTCACTAAATGGTTAAAAAGATGTCATACCAGCAATGCCTTAACTGAAAGCTTGCAGCGTTCCTTACCTTACTGAGAAAAACAAAAGAAAATACTAACTTTTTCGGTAGCATATTTCATACATTATACATGTAAATGCTGAAGTATTTGTCGTATTTGTGTTTACTACGTGGGGGGGGTAATGATCGTGTGTGTCGTTCTCGCGATGCCTTCGGCAGAAGCGGTGTGCAGTTTGAATGCTAGTCAAATATTAAATGACTTCTTACAAACATTGCAGGCAAACATGAACGCGGAAGTTTTTCATTGTATTCGATATGAAGGACTTGATTTATTACGTATGATGTCCGCCGGGGAGTCATTCTACGTACACTGATCAGAAATAAAGCGAATAGTTCGCTTTCTCGCTATTTCAATTTCGTAAAGCAAGAGCCTCAAGTGGCTAATTGTAATGGCTTATACCCACAAAAAATCGGATCTGGTTCAGTGATACAAAAATGTCATCATCTTTAGATCGGCTATGTTTCTTATATAAGCATCACTACCATGTATTTCTTCTACGTTCGAGTTGCAACAAATACCAAAAGCACGCTTTACCTATTACAGTATGTATAGCCTATGTGATATATGTAACGGTCCTTCTTATCTTCAAGTTTAGCCACACAGACCACCAAAGGCTGCAGTGTTCAATTTACGCCAAACTAGATCCCGAATCGAGTGCAAGGATTGAATGCAGCATATTAGTGCTAAGATTTAGAAAGTCGCCTTATCATTAGGGCAAGATTTTTTTTGTCAACCTCTCAATTGGCAAGATGTGTTTTTGTCCTCCAGTCACAAGAGTCGGCCGTTTTGAGCTCCTTTGTCTGTGTCCTTGCAGGAATGCTTCTGGAACCGAAAGAAGTGAACAGCGGGAGCTGTGCGGTGTCTGTGGCAATATTTACAGCAGGCCGGATGCGTTACTGGGGCACGCCAAGGAACAGACGGATGACACAGCCCACATTTGCAAAGCATGTGATCAATCGTATATGAAGAAGTCTTAGTTTGTAGATCATTGCCGCAACCGTACTGACATAAATCACAAATGCAAAACATGTAGTAAACAGTTCCTCCAGGCAGATCACCTAGCTGTACATTACCGCGCGCACACAGGCGAGAGACCCTACAAATGCAAGATATGTGATAAATCATTCCGGCAGTCTAGTCACCTAGCTGTACATTACCGTACACACACAGACGAGAGACCATACAAATGCAAAATCTGTGATAAATCATTCCGGAATTCTCATCATCTAAAAATCCACAAGCGCGCGCACACCGGTTAGAAACCACACATTTGTAAAACATGCGGTAAATCATTCAAACAGGTGGCGCATCTCCGTGTACATGAGCCCGCTCACGCAGAGGAGAAACGTTGTGCGTGCCGAAAATGTGCGTAATCATTCACAAACAAGTATAATCTCAAGAGACATGTAGACCAGCGATGTGGAAACAGCACTTTCGTTTGCGAAATTTGTGATTGATCTTCTCACAACAATTCAAATCTCCGCCGTACAAGGCACGTGGATAAAACATCGTATGAGTGTACGCAGTGCGGATGTCGTTTTGCAGACAAAAGAAACCCGCGATAGGCATGTGTGCCTAAAGGAATGCAAGATGTGAACGATGCCGCCTGGGTTTTCGAAATTACGTGACAAGACCTCGTCGCCAGGAGTACTTGGGGTGCTTCAATATCAAGAAATACTGCAGGTCCTGACCAGCGCTCACTGTTCTTTGAACTATGTTGTTGGGGAACGTTGCTTTATCCAACTTATTTCAACACAAACCCTAATGGGCTGCCGGATTGTGTTTTGTGTAAGTAAAGGGTTGAGGAAAATGTCCACAAAAAATCCTTTACCCCAATTTGGTTTGAGAAACTTCTTGTGCAGGTCGCATGACAGTGTGCCACTAAACCAGCTTTACTGAACCATATTCGTAGTGATTTACCAGCGTAAACAGAATGGAATATCTCTCTTTAAGAAGCATTTGAGAAAGGAGGTACTGTATTGTTGTCAACTAGAAAGTAATTTCTGCCATTAATCGAGGTCCCAAGGCCAAGTTGCCTTCGAGAGAAAGCACTTGCAGATGCTTTTACGACAATGCATATCTACATCGTACGCACACGAGAACTATTTGCTTGAAAGTTTGTTCAATGCGTTGACTGTTCTTTCGCGCGTGTATCCATACTGGAGATGTTTGTTCTATACCATAAAATAAGTCTATGACGGTAGTGAGACAGCACAACATTCACATCATTTGGAACTACGCTATGCGACGATGTCTCCCACTAGGAAAATTGTTAGTTTTGTATTATTGTGGCGGAACTTCTGAAGTTCAATCGATAGTTTTTTATCAACTCGGAACTCGTCTGTTTTAAGTCGGAGTGCTCTCTAGCTGCAGCTCTAAAATCTTTTAGCCCGATGTAACAAAAGTATCTGTGCAAAAATGAGAGTAAAGGTTTCACACGACAAGTTTTCATATATGTTTACACACTTGTATTTTTTTTCCTGTAAGCGCGTTTCACCGGCTAAGAAATATTTGGTTACCCCTCAATGCACGACGCGCCTGCAGGTATCAGAGTCTTCTCGATCTTTCTCACCAATTATACATTTTTTCTATGTTTTCGAACCTTTCGTAATCAAATTGAATGAGCAATACTAATACAAATGTGCATTCTTGAAGGCTTGCAAGCACCAACGATGACGCTACGATCTCCAACGAATCATGCTCGAATATCCGACAAACTTTAGCCGTCAATCACTTATTCGACGATTGACGTCTACGCTTTCAACTATCTTTCTGCCCGAGTGTGACTCGTTTTGTGCCTTCCCATTCTCCGGTTAAAGAGTTAGTTGCGTGACTCAGCGGTCCGGCTAGTGTATTGTTCACCGTCACTACAACGTGATATCTCGTAGATGTGCATGTTGTGACCGGATACACCCAGCAAGCCATGAAAACAGCGAAACATTGTCATCGGCTAGCTAACTTGCCACAACCTACGAGTACCGCCTGAGTACACTCGTCTGGCCGAGAATACCAGGAAGATTATGGCCCCATCAGAAGTCCCAATGACAATTCTTGTGTCGCCAGCAAGGATCGCGCTACAAGCCAGTAGAGACACTGTTCTTCTGCGGATCACCGTTTAATATCCGGAAAGCTGGCTGAAAACCGAAGAATAAATCGCGACATATAAAAAATGAAAGCGAGACTAGATACGTCATATATGTCTCATTAAAGGACACCGCCAGGAAGTGGTTTGAAAAACGAGTCTCCGGCATACCAGCGTGGAAGCCGTTTTGCAGGGGCTTCCTGAAACCATTCACGGGCGTCCTGTGCACGGAGTAGGTCAAAACCATGGTATAAACGTGTGTGCACTACCGAATGAACACATCGCGAGCTTCACGGAAGATATCAACTGTCTGTTAGACACGCCGACCCAGTCATGTCGGATAAGAAAGAGTGTTTCCTCATGCGCGGTTGGAGGCAAGAGATTTCTGCCGGACTGATTCGAAAACCGGCCAAGAGTGTCGCAAAATTTCAAACAGAAGCCAGATCGATAAGACACTGGAAATGCGCACGCTGCAACATACCCGCCTTGTTCTTTCGATGAAGTGAAAAAATACAACCAAAAGGTTCCGACAAGCTTCCAAAGCCCATCGGAGCCGTCCTACTCGAATAAGTGTGTAAGATGTTCTGTTCGACACTGCATCAAGAAGCCTTAATTGCGCACATAGTCCGAGGGCATATCCAGCAGTCGCTATGAGTCCCTGGGACTTCTTATTTCTTTTCATTTATTTGTTGTTGGAGAGCTACAGCTGTCTCAGGTGCCACAGCAAAAGGCAGCATTCTTTCTTGACAAAGGCTGCAGCAACCAGAGCATGTTGACACTGCAGCAAACAGCACAAGTGTTACAATCTTCAAGATATGATAACATATAAAAACAATAAAGGATTCGAATCTTTATCAGAACATGTTTGAGCTTGGGCTTCGCAGCTCGAGCAGGCAGTCATGACCGTCGCTGTCATCCGCCGTCGACGTGCCCCTCCAAGCCCGCACCAGAGTTCTGGAATTTGATTCCTTCGTCTAGTTGCCGCCACCAACCCAGCCGCCCATCAGAAATGCAGGCCATCGTTAATGCAGGCGACGTCTACTGTCGATAACCATACCCTGAGATGGGACTGGCATGTTTCGCGCGCTAAATCTTCACGCCCATAGCGGCGTGAGCGACCACGTTAAATTCCCAACTACTTCACTGCCATACGGGGAAGAGCCCGGCGACTTTCCCGATCGCCCTGTCCGCGGCACCAACTCTCAATGCAGTGCCCACTGCCCACTGTACACTGGCCCAATACGTGGCCAGTATTTTCATGAACCCATATTCAGTAGACTGCACGACGCAGCAATCGGCACGATGTAGCAACGACACGCTGCAATTTAGACTAACCTCCGAAGGAAAAACACGCCGACTACAGAGGATGCAAGGTAACTGCGGGGCAATGCGATCTAAACTTCATTCGACGCAATGAAATAACGAACGCAGCAATATTAACTAGAAACCTCGGTGTACCAAGATGTTCACACAGTCGCCGCTTTAGTGGACACAGTAGCCGACTACTGCATCATGAATGAATCGTTCAGCGTGCCGTTGGTGAAAGTTGCGATTACATGATAAGGCCTCCAAATGGAGGCAGCTGGTGGTCAGCTGATAACGCCGACATGCAATGCTACCGCACGTCATAGCAGAAGAAAATCTCGACGTCGCCACCTTACTGCAGCGTGCCGAAGAAGCACTAGAACCTCCCTGCCTGCGCGTCATGTACTAGCCAAGGACGGGCAGCCGAAGCTACAATCTACGACGAAGATATGAGAAGCAGCAGCCCAGCGATCGTGTTTGACTTTGGACCCCAATACACCGAGGTGGACCGAGTGGAAATCTATAAAGCGCTCGCATGTATGAGAACACTCTCGGTCATCATCACTGATTGTATCTGTCAACTTTGTTGTAGTGGGGCCTTTTGTAGTTAGAATGCCAGCGTGAGGCGAACAGTATTGTACATTCTTGAAAGCACACGAGCACAAGCGATTACGCTAGAATCTTTGAGTAATCATTTATAAATAGCCGACGCGCTTGAGACTCAAATCAGCTTTACCACGATCGGCACATGTGCTCGGCGCTTGCATATTGCATGAGGGTGATTTCTTTTGTGGATACATGTTTGTCCAATAAAGAGTTGACTCCCAGACTCGCGCTCACTGCGGTGCTTCTGACCCTCCCTATAACGTGACAACATCGAGAAGTAACGATTATCATAGCGTAAATTTATTCGGCATTATCAGAGTTTCTAGGCTACGGCGCCTTGCCAGATATTAATCGTCACTTACAGCGCATACATAGACGAGGGACAAAAATGGACGATGAAGACAAGCGCTTGTCTTCGTCGTCCTTTTCTGTGCCTCGTCTATGTATGCGCTGTAAGTGACCATTGATACCATATAATACCAACTAGCCCGTACCCAAACCTTGCCACATATACCAGATTCGCTCGTTTTGGGGGTATTCTCATTGGCATGCGTGGCCCCCGCCTTTTGTCTATCTTTTTTAGCGCGTACCCGGAGCCTGCCGACCGCTTCGGGGTCGGTCAATTCACGCTCGGCCTGCCGCTGCTCGCGGTACTGCCCAGCCCTTCTCGCTTGGCGCTCGGCCTCTAGATCAACAGGCGAGCAGATACATCCAGGTACAGAGCCACTATACAGATATATCATACAGATCTATATACACATACAGAGCCCGGAGCAACAGCCAGGGGATACAAACCCTGCGCGCCTCCTTGTACCTCCCACCGCAGCCGCACGCTCCTCCTCTCTACCTCCAAGCGCCCTCATCTACGTAAACTGGGTTCCATCTTGCATTTCAGCAGCCTCTGACTTGACTTCGCTGATTTCACAAAGTTGATTGTGTGCTTGCGCGTAAAAACCTCTCATCCAGGTGGATGGCATCTGTATTAAGTCGCAGTGCTCCCATTGCAGATGTACTACCGGCGTCAAATTAAACGCGATTGGCGGCGCGTGTGTCCGCTTTTAATTCCAAGCGAAAAAGCAAACGTCAAAGAAAACAGAAGCGACAAAATTGCAGTATAGGGCGAGCATCATCGCGCAGTCCGGTGCAACTGGGTGTGCGCAGCTGTCAACGGTGGTGATTGGCAGGCGACGCGCACTATACCTACAGTTATGCTTCGAATGCGCTGTCCACTGTTCGCTTCTGATTTGACGTCAGTAGCGCAGTATTTTACCTCAGTATTGCAAGGGAGAAAACGGGACACGAACCGAAAGGCAAAGAGAAGCGTAGCTAGGCTTTGTTCAGATTGCAACAGTACACATGGAGATTTGTAAACATGTGCAATAAAGTAGTAAAGCAGGAAACGAAAATTTTTCCTTGGATATGCGAATCGTTGTGATGTTATTTAGAAGCATTGATAAACAAAAAAAAACTTATTTTGCGGCTACCGTTGACGCCGAATTTCGCGGTTCAGGGTGATTTTCTGTAGAACGCATGCTTACCATGTCCGCGAGTCTGTGATCGTCACCAATTGTACAGCGAAATGGAAATGTCTACGAATATGTCACCGGGCATACAGCAGTATATCCTGTAAAGTGCAAGAGCACCGCAGAGCTCGGAGCTTTGTTTCAGTGAGGAAAACCTATTCTACTCGTTGATTTAGTTTTCACTATAAAATATTGCCACGACATCATCTGTGTTCAACCACGCTGAAGACGAAGACGACGACCTCGAGTGTGGAAGCGAGGTGCTAGAGAAGCCTGAACTGAGGTCTTGTCCTAATTGTCTAGATTAAACACCGCTTTCTGGTCTTGTCTAAGGTCAGCCGTGACACTGGTGGAGGTTCGTGGTATCGCATCATCGCCGAATGACAGGGACGACTCCTGCAAGTAGCCCTGCATCCAGCCCTTCAAGACATCATCCACGCATCGAGACACCTGTGCGCCACGCAAGCCACCTCCTGCAAGGTCCGTGCCCGGAATTCGGCCTCTTGCAAGGAACTTTGCCGGCGCTCTTAGGAAAAGGCGCTTGCAAGCCCAAGACAGGTGACTGTTCAAAACAATCTAGTGCCCACAAGCTTCCACGGCGACACTTATGAAGACGCCGAAGACTGGCTGGACCAGTACGAACGCGTAGACCAGAAGCTTTCGATGTGTACAACGCTCTTGAATGTAGCGCAAAGACGTGGTTACAAAACCGCGAGGCACATTTGACCACGTGGGATGAAATTTTGCCGTCGGCCACTTGATACGTTCGGAAGCACTGATCGTCGAGATAATGCACAACGGCTTCTCGAGATGCGCATTCAGAAGCCCAACGAAAGTGTTTGGATGTTTGCCGAGGACATGTCTCCTTTGTTTCGCCGCGCGGATCCCAACATGCCTGATTCCAAGAAGCTGAGCCGTCTCTTGCGTGGCGTGAAAGAACCGTCAGCTGAGGTCTAAGGACCTATTCGCTGGTCTCATGCGTGATCCGCCTGCACCATCATCATCATCGTCAACATCATCATCAGCCTGGTTACGCCCACTGCAGGGCAAACACCTCTCCCATACTACTCCAACTACACCGGTCATGTACGAATTGTTTCCATGTTGTCCCTGCAAACTTCTTAATCTCATCCGCCCACCTAACCTTCTGCCAACCCCCGCACGCTTCCCTCCCCTTGGAATTTAGTCCGTAACCGTTCATGACCATCGGCTATCTTCCCTCCTCATTACATGTCTTGCCCATGCCCATTTCTTTTTCTTGATTTCAACTATGATGTCATTAACTCGGGTTTGTTACCTCACCCAATCTGCTTTTTTCTTATTCCTTAACGTTACACCCATAATTCATTCCATAGACCGTTGCGTCGTCCTCAATTTAAGTAGCACCCTTTTCGTAAGCCGCCGGGTTTCCGCCCCGTACGCGAGTACTGGTATGACACAGCTGTTTTACACTTTTCTCTTGAGGGATAATGGCAACCTGCTGTTCATGATTTGAGAATGCCTACCAAACGCACCCCAGCCCCCCATTTAGACCCACCCTTCTGATTATTTGATCTTATCTTATTTGGTTATTTGATCCGGATCTTATGATCCGGATCCGCGTTCAGCTACCTGGCCTAAATATATGTATTCTCTTACAACTTCCAGTGCATCACTACCTATCGGAAACTGCTGTTCTCTTCCGGGGCTGTTAAACATTACTTTATCTTCTGCAGAAAAATTTTTAGACCCACCCTTCTGCTTTGCCTGCCCAGGTCAGTGAGTATGCATTGCAATTGGTACCCTGACTTATTAAGCAAGGCAATATCATTATCGAATTGCAAGCCACTAAGGTATTCTATTACTCTAACCCCGCATTCTTCCAATCCAGTTCTCTAATACTTCCTGTAAACACGCTTTGAGTAGTGTTGGAGACATCGGATCTCCCTGCCTGACTCCCTTCTTTATGGGAAATTTGTTGCTGTCTTTATGGAGGACTATGGTGGCTGTGGAGTCGCCATAGGTATCTTTCAGCATTTTTACAAACGCGTCGTATATACCATGATTCCATAATGCCTGCATGACTGCTGAGGTTTCGACTGGCTAAAACGCTTTCTCGTAATCAGTGAGAGCTATGTATAAGGGTTGGTTATATTCCGCACATTTCTCTATCACCTGATTGATAGTGTGAATATGGTCTAATGTTGAGTAGCCTTTACGAAATCCTGCCTGGTCCTTTGGTTCACAGAAGTCTAGTGCGTTCCTAATTCTATTTGCAATTACCTTAATAAATACTTTGTAGGCAACGGACAGTGAGCTGATCTGTCAATAAATTTTGAAGACTTTTTCGTCCCCCTTTAATGGATTAAGATTGGTATGTTGTCCGTCTTCGATGATTCCGGTACGCTCGAGGTCATGAGCCATTGCGAATACAGGGTGGCCAGATATTCAAGAACAATCTGCCCACCATTGTTCAAGAAATCTGCTGTTACCTTATCTTCCCTAGCTGCCTTCGCGCTTTGCACAGCTCCCAAGGCTTTCTTTACTTCTTCCGGCGTTACTTGGGGGATGTCAAATTCCTCTAGACTATTCTCTCTTCAATTATTGTGGTGGGTGCCGCTGGTACTGCATGAATCTCCATAGAACTCCACAGCAACTTGAACTATCTCATCCATTTTAGTAATGATATTGCCGGCTTTGTCTCTTGACGCATACAGTTGGTTCTTGTCTATTCCTAGTTTCTTCACTGCTTGTAGGCTTCCTCCGTTCCGGATAGCATGCTCAACTCTGTCCATAATATATTTCCTTATATAAGCTATCTTACGCCTGTTGATTACCTATGAAAGTTCTGCCACTTCTATTATAGCTTTAGGGTGAGAATATTTCATGCATTGGCGTTTCATGATCAGATCTTTCGTCTCCTGCGATAGCTTACCCGTATCCTGTGTAACAAAGTTACCACCGACTTCTATTGCACCATCCTCATTGACGCCCCTTAGATGGTCCTTCATTGCTTCGACACTAAAATCCTTTTCCTGAGTTAAAGGCGATTACTTGTTCTGCAGCTAAACCCGCCGTGGTTGCTCAGTGGCTATGGTGTTGGGCTGCTGAGCACGAGGTCGCGGGATCGAATCCCGGCCACGGCGGCCGCATTTCGATGGGGGCGAAATGCGAAAACACCCGTGTGCTTAGATTTAGGTGCACGTTAAAGAACCCCAGGTGGTCAAAATTTCCGGAGTCCTCCACTACGGCGTGCCTCATAATCAGAAAGTGGTTTTGGCACGTAAAACCCCAAATATTATTATTATTATGTTCTGCAGCTTGATCCGGACGTTATCTATTTTCCCTCTTACCGCTAACTCATTCATCGGCCCTTTGATGGATGCAACGAGAACAAGTAATTTAGGCGCAATTTTTCATCACCAGAGGCTTTCTGGGGCAGTTTTATTACAAACAAAACAAACACGAGTGGAAACTGTCTGCTTACAAAAGAGATAAAAGTGGGACAGCGTATGTCCCACTAACCACATAGCATGTATTCACTATGTGGGACAGGGTATGTCCCACCATCCACTTCAGTCAAATTGTCAGCAGCAGTGAAACGGGCCAAAGCAAGTGACGCATAGTGGCACATTGCACATTTTGCAGAGGTATTTGGTGCGCACTTCCTTCTGCTTTGTAGAGCACCACCGGCACCGCAGTCGTTTCCCAGTGAGGACGGGGTGGTGACTATTTCCGGCAAATCGGAGTTCATCTGGTACACCACTCATTGCGCGCCCATTCTTCTTGCCTTTCTTGTTGTAGTGGGCTTTCAGCGTTGTTTTCGATTTTCGAAACGTGTTTTGGGCAATCAGGAGACGCCCAAGCATCAGGCGGAACTGCAGATAGGTGACAGGACTCATGGAGGAAATTTGAATGAAATCATTGACCACCGCTGCGTCCAAAATGAAGTAAAAGATACGGCTCCACCAGCGCTTTGAACGGCGGTCCGCTGGATAGGCATTCCTTTTCTGGTCAAATTTATCAACCCCTCCCATTCATGCGTTGTATTCTTTCACAACACATGGACAGTCCAATTCCTTTCTCTTCCCGTTTTGAAGGGTTCGCTGGACCTGCACGACGCTTTCTGGGTCATGATAGCTGGACATGATGTGCACATTTTTAGAGTCTCGCCATTGGTAGGCTACCACATCAGCCTTCTTCCTCCAAATGTAGGACCCTCGCTCCAGCTTGTTGTCAACTTTGACTTCGGATGGCAGATCCCTCTTGTTCACTCTAAATGTGCCACAAGCAAGGATGTCTTTCTCTCGCAGCTCTTGAAGCAGCTTAGTGGAGCTGAAGAAATTATCAAAAAATAACTGCGAGCCAGCAGGGACGGCACCATCGGCCAAAGTCAGGACAACGTGTTCGCCCAAGGTTCTGTCTTCTGGCTTCTGCATACTCTTTCCTTCGTAGAGCTGGAACTTGAGGAGATAGCCCGTCTCAGAATCCGCTAGAGGCCAAACTTTGTATCCTCTCTTGATTTTTGGTTTCATTGGCATGTATTGTTTCATCCTTGAGCGGCCTTTGAACAGAATCATGCTCTCATCGACAGCGAGATGACTGGATGGCGAGTAGTGGGCCTGGAACCTCTCGTTCATCATCTCTATCAATGGCCGAACTTTGTATGCACGGTCAAAATCTTTTGAGCCGTAGTCGGGCATTTTTTCATTGTCGTTGAGGTGCAGGCAGTTTGTTATGTGTTGAAATCGTTTGTAGGTCACCACTTGGGCGATTTCTTTCACATGAAATAAGCTGTCTGAGCACCAGTACATTTGCAGGTGGTGCATGCGATTTACACTCATCAAAATGAGGACTCCAAGGTAGGCACGAAGCTCCAAGCACGTGAGTGTCGTCCATCGTTTCCGGTTGGTTGTTGCTGCATACAAGTTTGTTTGATCCACGATATGTTTGATCACGTCCTCATCGAAGTAAAGCATGAATGCTTCAATGGCAGTGCTTCTTTCCAAGATCTTCTGCGATCCAGATGCATTATGATTTGTCGGAATCGTCGCAATGAATTTGGACATGTCCCACTGGCTGGCTGTATTATCATCACCTGACCCTTCAGGGAGCTTCTTGACTTTTTTTGGTTTTGTTCTTTTTCCTGAGTAGGGCTTGCGCGCAATTTTTTTGCGCTTGCTTGTCGTGGGAACAGGCAGAGGAGGCGAAACGTCGTCCTCTTCGCTGCTCTCAGCGCTTCCAAGCACAAAGTCTTCCTCATCAGAACTATCGCAGTACTCATCGGCGCTGTCATTCGACTTGTCAGTAAACTAAAATAAAGCTCCAAGGCTTCTTCCCGACTCAGGTTTTTTCGTTCTCCTACGCAAAAAAAAAATAAATCGTGGCATTCAGCTCCAGCGTCATGTTTGCACACACACTAGACTCGCTAAGCCTAACACTACGGGCATCAAAACAGACCACTGCCGCAAGATTCATAAATGCAACATTATTTTTGCCCGAAAATGATAACTATTGCGCCCTTACTTTTCTCTCAACATTGTTATAGTGCAAGAAATAGGTAAACTTACTTACCAGGCATCTCGTAGCAGTTCACGCAGCTTTGAAAACAGGAGAAAATCACGAAGTGGATCCAAAAACTGAAGAAAACAAAACTGACGGAATTTGTGGCTCCATCTGTTGCTAAGTGCAGAAAACAGCTATGAATGTTTTCTTCGAAGTCTCATAGAGGGAGCCACATCACTCAATGCCGTAATACGTTTTGATTTTGCGTTCAATCTAGAAAGAAAGTGAGCGCGTCAAGTGGGACCTCTGTGTCCCATCATCCATCAAAGGGTTAAGTACCAGTTTCTTTCGTTCACTCCTCAAGTCAAGGCTAATTCGAGTTCTTACCATCCTAGCGTCACTGCAGCGCACCTTGCCGAGCACGTCCACATCTTGTATGATGCCAGCGTTAGCGCACCAGTATGAAGTCTATTTCATTTCTAGTCTCGCCATTCAGGCTCCTCCACGTCCACTTTCGGCTATCCCGCTTGCGGAAGAAGGTATTCTTTATCAGCATATTTTTTTGTTCTGCAAACTCTACTAATAATTCTGCCCTGCTATTCCAAGAGCCTATGCCATATTCCCCCACTGACTTATCTCCAGCTTGCTTCTTGCCTACCTTGGCATTGAAGTCGCCCATCAGTATAGTGTATTTTGTTTTGACTTTTCTCATCGCCGATTCCACGTCTTCATAGAAGCTTTCGACTACCTGGCCATCATGACTGGATGTAGGGGCGTACACCTGTAAGACCTTCAATTTGTACCTATTATTAAGGTTCACAGCAAGACCTGCTACCCGCTCGTTAATGCTATAGAATTCCAGTATATTACCAGCTATATTCTTATTAATCAGGAATCCGACTCCTAGTTCTCGTCTCTCCGCTATGCCCCGGTAGCAGAGGGCGTGCCTGCTTTTTAGCACTGTATATGCTTCCAAGCCGAAGGGTGGGTCTAAAAATTAATCTGCAGAAAATAAAGTAATGTTTAACAGTCTAGGAAGAGGACAGCAGTTTATTATAAGTAGCGAGGCACTGGAAATGGTAAAGGAATGCATCTACTTAGCATAGGTAGTGACTGCGGATCCGGATCATGAGACTGAAATAATCAGAAGAATAAGAATGGGCTGGGGTGCGTTTGGCAGGCAGTCTCAGATCATGAAAAGTAGGTTGCCATTATCCCTCAAGAGAAAAGTATATAACAGCTGTGTCTTACCAGTACTCACGTACGGGGCAGACACCTGGAGGCTTACGAAAAGGGTTCTACTGAAGTTCAAAACGACGCAACGAGCTATGGAAAGAAGAATGATAGGTGTAACGTTAAGGGATAAGAAAAGAGCAGATTGGGTGAGGGATTAAACGCGAGGGTTTACTATCTTAGTTGAAATTGGGAAACGAAATGGGGCATAGGCAGGACATTTAATGAGGAGGGAAGATAACCGATGGTCATTATAGGTTACGGACTGTATTCCAAGGGAAGGGAAGCGTATCAGAGGGCGGCAGAAAGTTAGGTGAGCGGAAGAGATTAAGAAGTTTGCAGGGACAACATGGCCACAATATTACATGACCGGGGCAGTGGGAGAAGTATGGGAGAGGCCTTTGCCCTGCAATGGGAGTAACCAGGCTGATGATGATGATGATGATGATGCTTCTTTTGCCCTCCTAATCTGACTGAGCCCTATTATATCCCATCTACTACCCTCTAATTCCTCCAATAACACTCCTAGACTCGCCTCACTAGATAACGTTCTAACGTTAAACGTTGCCAGGTTCAGATTCCAATGGCGGCCTTCCGCCTGCAACAGTGGAAGAATTCATTAAAAAGCCACAGAAATCGAGAGGGCGCTGCAGCAGCGTTGCCGGCAATACGAACGCCTGAATGACGATGCGCCTGCAGGAGCCGCAGTACTTACAGTGAGAGACGAGATCTCGCTGAGTCAACTAATAAAAGAGATTATGCGCAAGGATATTGTGAAGTAAGCTGTGATACCAAAGCAGTTTACTGTTGTTTCGGTCGATGAAATTGTCCACCATGAAATCCCGCAAGCATTTGCATCTCTTGAGCCACTCTCTGAACCATGCGCCGAGAGGCGCTTCGAGCCGCGCGCATACAGCTACGCTTTCTACCGTGCCAGTACAGCAGTACCAACAGCGGCCACCGATTGCTGCCTGCATACAGAGGGAGTATTTCAGGTGACCCCAGCTTCTCAGGACCGACGTATGGCACATTGCTGATCGCCGACCATTGTGTTTTCACTGTGGCAAACTACGGCATATTGTTTTCGCCCTTAGCGCCAGGGCAACATCCAGGAAATGTCATCTGCCACTCCGCGACAGTTTCCAGAGTTTCGACAGTTTCTTGCACACGCCTTTAGGCGTGTGCAAGAGACTGTCGCTGAGGACAGTGGGGCCCTTGCAGTGTGCCAAAGCTTTTCAAGGACTATGAGCAGAGCAATCACGCGCTTGTCTTGGGCCTCACATACGCCCTGGGCTGACCCACCCGTAAAACTTCAGTGGGCGCCTTTCGCTTTCCTCCTCTTCGATTGCTGTTTCTTTTTTCGTCTTTCTTTTCTCTCCTCTTTTCTCCTCTTTTCCGAATAGTTCTGTATTTCTCAGGCGGCTTAGTTCACCATTTTGTAGTCTGCCCAGTCTGGCGTATAATTAATCGAAGTACAGTACTGATGTACGGCTCGCCTATGAGTCGTTACATGATAAGTACTGCATGCAGCGTCCCCTAGTTGGACTCCGTGCTGGGAGGCTGCCTTTGCTATTTAAACAAAATACAAGGATATGGGAACCCCACCTTTTCCATGGCTACCTGATCCTCGCTTCTTGACTACCTGATCCTGAGCCACACTTCTCCCCAACTTCGAATGGAATGTTGTTACATTCCTTTAGAAATTACCGCATCCCAGTAGCATTTACTTTAACGCAACAACTCACCTCTTTTTCCCATGTCGGTATGTTAGAACTAGTTTCAGAGGATTGGTCGAATATTGATGCGAATGCATCAAATGGCCCATTCACCAAAATAGACGTCGTCTGTAGCAGTGAAACGACAAGTATACTCCCATTTGCTGCGGCGTCACGTCTCGTGCGCGCCTAGAGAAGCAGAGAGGGTGAAAGGAACACCTGCTGCCGCGCTGGTGCACCAGGTGTTGCGTGAGGGGAGAGGGCATCGCCGCGACGCCACGTCACTTCCATTCTCGGGTGTCTTTGTTCTCCGAGGTCAGCCTCTCGCCTGCGTCGTAACTTCGCCTCGGTAATCACTGGAAAGAAGGTAATGTTAAAAAAGACAGAAAATAAATTCGAAAGAACAGCGTTCGAGACAATGAGTTTGGAAAGTATGACTCTAAGCTCCGAAGCCGACTGTATTATCTACTGGGTTATGCCAGCGCTTCCTAGGTAACTGGCCTGTGCACCCTGCATTATGACGTCAGCCTACTTGGATATTTTTTTCATTTCCAAGAGCGGGGCGACTAATACGGGGAAGCCAAAATTACTGCTGTTTATTCGATGGCGTCCACTTTAGATTATATGGCAATCTTGCGGACAAACATGACGTCATGGAACGAAGTTCCTCGGTCTTGGGCTATCTCGGAGGCATTGCCCAAGCGTATTAACGCACTCGCGTTCCAGCGAGGAGTTAATAACTCGAAGGACCACTCAGCACAGCGTTCGATAGGACATTAATTTTTTCGTATTTACCACTCACATGAAGAAGTTAGGCGTCCTCGAATATTTAAACAATGACCATATCTAACACGCCATTATATAAGCGAGTTTAGTATAGACGATGCAATAGCATACATTAGCGCTTTAATGAATGACTCAGCAAAAGCTTGCAGGAGACTTAGGCCTCGCCTTTAAGAGTGGAACGCGGTAGCATTCAAAGATGCCTGATTGGTTCTCACGCTTCCCGGCAACTGCAGCTTACGCAAGCACAACGTTTTCGTGGGAACATTGGCGACGAACACTATGCCGGAAGCCGAGTTTTCTAGTAGGAACGCGGCCTCTTGCTTGGGCTGATCGCAGAGGTTGTGCCCAGCCACGCCGAAGAAATAACAAACAATTTGGTTTATTTTATTGTTTGGCACTGTTATTATTTGAGTCTCAGAAGACACAACATAAAACATTGTGCTTTCGGTGGTTTGTTTCAGGACATTTGTTTGTTGGCTGTCATTCTTAAAATTCCGTGGGAATAGCGTGTGATGAATGTAAGACACGGTATGAGATACTTTGGGGAGAGAATTGTTATGCAACATAACCCGTATATACACCATGTCATAAGCAAGGTGTGGCATATACATATACAATGTTTTAAGATCGCGAAGATCTCGGCAGTCAAATAGAGCAATGTATCCCAGAATGCGAAAACTACGGGTGATAGTATGGGGTCATGTTGAAGAACAGTTCAAACTCGGTGAAGCCGAGTTTCTTGGCAGCTGGTCTACGCGGTACATAACCGTCTCCCGAGGCAAAGTCTTTCTACATCCAGAATAACGCTCCATTCTGTTGCCTGAGTTCAGACTGCATCTGTATGTGCCCCGGGTACCTTTCGTAAATTCGAGGCTGACAATAATGCTTTTGCGTGGACGCTGTAATGAGTTTTGTTGTTGTTGTTGTGGTTGTGTGTGGCAAATCCAGTATCAAGCAGACACCATTTAATATTTCATTTGCTAATCTGTTTTGTTTACATCAAGTATGATGTATTACGTGTGCTGTACCTTATGTACTTTTCGTTCATGCCACAGTTGTAAGCGTGCCTACGGGTGAATAAATTTCCTTGTCAGCGAAGTTTTGCTTTGGGGAATGCCGGCGCCAGGCACCGACACCGCATTTCCTGCGACACGCGACCCTTAAGGCAATCGCATTGAAGACGTTCTTTCCGCATACAAATGGCGAATGGCAATAGAAGACTGGTTGAATGGGGATTGCGCAGTGACACCAAAGAAACAAAACAAAGCATGGGCCACACTTCCTCGACACCCTAGCACAGAACATTTCACAAAATTAAAAATGTACGTCACATACTAGGCCGACAACATTGCAGACTGGTGAGCAAACTGGGGAAACTTTCAAAAGCGACGGTTTATTGAAATTTATTTTTTAGTTGAATCATCCATTTCACCGTAATGGCAACTTCTTCTACGGTGCATTTTTCCTGGGCAATCGATAATTTTTACCTATATTTCTATTAACTAGCCGTGTTAACAAGCTCAGCAAGAATCACTTTTGTTGCAAGCATGTAAAATACTTTAATCATTATTTGTCACGTAAGATATTGCTTAAATAAAAGTATTTACTAGAAAGCATCACGCAACGGCAAGAACGTTGCATAACTTGAGTGAGAAATGTACTTATGAGCTTTATGAAATAGCGTGAACAATGTCAAGCTGTGCTTGCATTTGATATCTATGTTTATTGACAGATTTACTGATAAAGCTTTGAATATACCTAGCGTGGAATTAAATGCCGTTCCGTTTGGCATTTGCAACGCATTTTACTGTACAAAGGCTACACGCTAGCTGCCACGTATGTCATTAGGTACAGTAACAAAAAAACTAAAATCTCGGACTCGGATCTCGGACTACGCTTGCATCACCTAGTGAGCATCTGTGGGCTTTCTGTGTGACGTCAGTGCATTGCGTATGTAGAATGCTACCCTTCAAAGAGACAGCATGTGCTCATGCACTGGATAGAGCGTGTTGGCGACACTTTTCACTCTTGCTTACGCAATAAATACTGACACAATTTACTTCTTTAAATTAGCCTTGTCTGAGCCATTAGCGTTTTAAAATACTCTGTTGATGCACAGTATTATTTATTTTCAATCTGCACAGCTAGACCACATATCAATAGCACACTAAAGAATGCACATTCAGTCATGATGACCAGGAAGTCGAAACCTTCTATCAATACGTGGAATCGGTGATGGGTAAAGTCAAAACAAAATACACTATACTGATGGGCGACTTCAATGCGAGGGTAGGCAAGAAGCAGGCTGGAGACAATTCAGTGGGGGAATATGGCATAATTTATAGGAATACCAGGGGAGAGTTATTAGTAGAGTTTGCAAAACGGAACAATTTGCGGGTAATAGAGACATTTAGCGTGTCCGGTATTCCGGCAAGCGCGGGCGGTTAGCCGGTTTAGCGGGGGCGTAAACGTGAGCGGCCAAGTTGGTGGCGCCAGCTGGTGGCGCAAAGCTCAACCACCTAAACACAGAGCCAATTACTTTATTGTTCTTAGCTGGGGTGTAGGATTTCGACAGCGGCGTAATTGGGAACGCAATTATGCCGCTGCCAAAATTCGCACCAGCAACGAAACAGAATAAAGTAGGTTACTGCAATTTTGGCTCTGTATTTGTCTGGTTGAGCTCTACGCCACCAGGCGGCTTCACCGCTCCGGCCGCTCGCATTTACGCCCCCGACCATCCGGTAATCCGCCCAAACCGCCCCAGTTTGCAGGAATAGCGGACACGCTAAAAGTCTCTAATGAATACCTCATTCCGCAAGCGAGATAACCGAAAGTGAAGGTGGAGGAGCCTGAATGGCGAGATTAGAAATGAAGTAGACTTCCTACTCCGCGCTAATCCTTGTATCATACAATTTGTGGACGTGCTTGGCAAGGTGCGGTGTAGTGACCATAGGATGGTAAGAACTTGAATTAACATAGGCTTGAGGAGGAAACGGAAGAAACTGCTACATAAGAAGCCGATCAATGAGTTAGCGGTAAGAGGGAAAATAGAGAACGTCCGGGATCAAGCTGCAGAACAAGTACTCGTCTTTAGCTCAAGAAAAGGACTTTAGTGTCGAAGCAATGAACGACCATATAAGGGGCATCATTAAGGGTTGTGCAATAGAAGTTGGTGGTAACTTCGTTAGACAAGATACCGGTAAGCTATCGCAGGAGACGAAAGATCCGATTATGAAACACCGACGTATGAAAGATTCTAACCCTAAAGCTATAATATCACTGGCAGAACTTTCATAGTTAATCAACAGGTGTAAGATAGCTGACACAAGGAAGTATATTATTGATATGGTTGAGCATGCTATCCGGAACGGAGGAAGCCTAAAAGCAGTGAATAAACTAGAAATAGGCAAGAATCAGATGTATGCGTCAAGAGACAAAGCCGGCAATATTATTACTAAAGTAGATGAGATAGTTCAAGTGGCTGAGGAGTTCTATGGAGTACCATAGGAGTTCTATACCTATGGAGTTCTATACAGTACCAGTGGCAACCACGACGATAATGGAAGAGAGAATAGTCTAGAGGAATTTGACATCGCCAAAGTAACGCCGGAAGAAGTAAAGAAAGCCTTGGGAGCTATGAAAAGAGCGAAAGCAGCTAGGGAGGATAAGGTAACAGCAGACTTGTTGAAGAATCGTGGGCAGATTGTTTTTGAATAACTGGTTGCCCTGTATTCGCAATGGCTCATGAGCTCGAGCGTGCCGGAATCTTCGAAGGCCAACATGATAATCTTAATCCATAAAAACGAGGGCGCCAAAGACTTGAAAATTTATAGACATATCAGCCCACTGTCCGCTGCCTACAAAGTATTTACAAAGGTAATTGCAAATAGAATTAAGAACACACTAGGCTTCGGCCAACCAAAGGACCAGGGAGGCTTCCGTAAAGGCTACTCGACAATAGACCATATTCACACTATCAATCAGGTGATAGAGAAATGTGCGGAATATAACCATCCCTTATATATAGCTTTCACTGATTACAGGAAAGCGTTTGAGTCAGTTGAAACCTCAGCAGTCATGCAGGCATCACGGACGAGGCGTTTGTAAAAATGCAACGAAATTCCACTAAAGAAGGGAGTCAGGCAGGGAGGTACAATCTCTGCAATGCTATTCACAGCGTGTTTACAGGACGTATTCAGAGAACTGGATTAGGAAGAATTCTGGGTAACAGTAAAAGAATACCTTAGGGACTTGAAATTCGCTAATGATATTGCCTTGCTTAGTAACTCAGGGTACCAATTTCACTACATGCTCACTGACCTGGACAGGCAAAGCAGAAGGGTGGGTCTAAAAATAATTCTGCAGAATAATAAAGTAATGTTTAGCAGCCCCGGAAGTAATGTTTAGCAGTTTCCGGTAGGCAGTGATACACTGGAAGTTGTAAAAGAATACATCTATTTAGGCCAGGTAGGTTAACGCCGATCCGGATCATGAGACTGAAAATCAGAAGGGTGGGTCTAAATGGGGGGCTGGGGTGCATTTGGCAGGCATTCTCAGATCTGAACAGCAGGTTGCCATTATCCCTCAAGAGAAAAGTGTGTAACAGCCGTGTCTTACCAGTACTCACCTACGGGGCAGAAACCAGGAGGCTTACGAAAAGGGTTCTACATAAATTGAGGACGACGCAACGAGGTATGGAAAGAGGAATGATGGGCGTAAAGTTAAAGGGGGTAGATAAGAAGATGGCAGGTTGGGTGAAGGAACAAACGCGAGCTAGGCACATCTTAGTTGAAATAAAAACAAAAGAGAGAAATAGGCATGGGCAGGGTATGTAACGAGGAGTATTCAGTCGTGTTTGCAGCAGCGGAACCTTTTGTACCGCAACCATTTCACGAAGCAACGGAAGCACGAGTAAATCGCACCTGTTAAGAGCGTGAATACGTTCACGGCGAGAGCACAGGGAAAACTGACTTGACTGTTGGCTTGGCTTGTTTCTGCTCGCGGCCCGTTATCTGTTGTGGCTCCACATTCGCAACTGCTATAAAGAGCTCACACTTGATTCTTTGTTATTCATTTTTGGTTAAAGTTTGTGCAAGACAAATATTTGAAGGCCGGAGTGGGAAGTAGCATATTTGCTTTAAGAACAGCACCTCTGGTTGTGCTGGGCATCAAACGCAATTTACGGCTCTAGAGCAATCACACAAGACTGTCCCCGCTGTGCTGTGTATGACTGAGTTACGGCTATGCACGGCGCATGAGCGTTCGCTACCGAATATTCGCGTTAAGTGCAAAGAAGTTGTAGTTCTGTATGGCTAGGGGTTAGCGAAGACAGCACCGCCATTTGTGGGCAACAGAACAAAGCAAATGCCACTCGTCGGGTAGTAGGAACAACCTTCTTCATTTCAACTGAGCCAGAGAGTGCCGCAGCAGTCAGCAGAATTGAAGCATCTGGTAATCATGAGCTAATTAAGCATAACTTAGCTTCTATACCTCCTCCTCTTCCTACGGTGCTTACACGAGCAACAATATCTCACCAGCAGATGTGCGCTTCATTTTTAGAGGACCATGAAAAAAGTAGTGATATCATTGAATTATTGCACATGTTTGTTTTTGATGTTGTAAAGGAGGGTTAGTGTGCGTAGATCATTCGGTGGAAAGGTAGCAAGTTTTATCAGGGCGCCCCTGCTACGGTGCAAAACTCTGCACAGTCGCGACAAGCTACTGGCGCACTCAAACGTCTCGTTCTTTTTTTTTCCAGCCGTGGGCTATCATTTTAATCGAAACCCAGAAGTAACAAAAGATTTATTAGTTTCCGTTCTTTCTCGGCATTGAGTGCGCATGCGCGGTGATTCAATAACGCGCTGTCGACAGTGCACGCCAGTTATAGGACATCGAAACATGAGGTATGGCTGAAGAAAGCAGCAACGAATATACGCCTCTTGACTTAAGCGTGAAAGGCGAAGCAACACCAAGTACAAGCCGTGACGGTACCCAGAGCGCTTCATCTACTTTGGGCGCCTACATAACGTGAGCTTTACCACTTTTCAGTTTTTTCTTTGAATACTGTTACCCTTAGACATGACCCATATATTAGGCTTTAATATCTGTACATTTGTTCCCACCTAAAATGGGCCTTCTTGAGAGCGAGCTTAAGCTTTGAAATTAGAGACATTCTTAGATCAAGACGAGTCGACGCAAAGGTGGTGCGAAAATATTGCTGCACGCGCGTGGTATTTGTTAGTTTGAACGAGGCGCGCGGGCGCCATCGCTCGAGGAAAGAGGAGGAAGAACGCTCTCTGGCACTCGAGCTGTCGGCTGAACTGAGTAGCGCTGCATTATCCCTTGTAAATACATTTTGTAAACAGTCGCCAGTCTTAATGCTTAGTTCCCGTGACATTATGGTCGAGGATGCCGTTCCCCGTCCTCTCCACAGAGCTCCGCAACGACCGCACCGTCCTGCTTTGCGCCATTGCTCCCGGTGACAACACCTCGTCTCTTTCTACTCCTGCGACCCCGACAAGAATGTGACATCTTCAGCCCAAAGCCAGCTGTTTAGCGCTCAGGATAAGATTTTTCAGAACATGAAGCAAATGCATACTTATTGAAGAACATATTTGTCATTGATGTACAAGTAATGCACTCCACACACGCGAAGGTGTGCTATAGCTCTAAGTCCCGGGTACAAATTAAACATAATTTCACCTCTTTTTTTCTTCTCTGAGCTAGTAACTGTCTGACGAATACTTTATTAATTGCAGGAAGGCTGACTTCGCCATGCGCTACAGGGGAACACGCAGCACACGCCGATGACCGACGAGACTTGCCACGTCGATGGTACGTAGGCGGTTGTCACTTGCCTTTACCACAAATATCGCAGATAGCCCCTACGGTTACAGTGGTAGAGGTACGTTTATTGCGTATAAAAATACACTGTACTAGCGCGGCCAAGACGGTTTCCGCGTGAGCCAGCTTATAACTGTCCTTACTAAGAAATTTGTGCTCATCTGAATATATCCAAATTCATACATAACCTATGCAGTAGAAGTTTTTGAATGAATTTGTTCTTGTATCGGTGGACTGGTAAAGCACTCAAGGATGCTGAGGGCAGAAGCCGAGCCTGTACAATCCATGCAGTGATTAATTCGCTGGTAAATGGAATCAGCGCTTGACCATTGGTCTACAATTTTATTTGCCAAGCAGAATCACAGTGCGCTCAACCTACTAACATGAGGGTAATGTTCCCCTAAACCGATCACGCTCGTTTACAAAGCAAGTGCTTTGGTGCGAATGCCGTGTGTGATGTGCAATTAGGGCGGCGTTTCAGATGTCCTTACAGGAAAGTCATAACGGTTTTGTTAAGGTTTAGGCAGTGTATGAGAATTGCTCACCAATAGCATGGTACGAGCACCAGACATGTCCCGCTGCTGCTTAATGCTGAAGTTACAGCGCACAATTCGGGGCACCCCAAAAGATATTATTGTGGAGCTCTTGGTTCTTTCATACCAAGCACGCCAAGCCACAGCCGCAGCATAAACAAACCTAAAAAGTTTTTGAAAATGCAACACAAGGAGAAAGAAATTGTTGTGTAGTTGTTTGCGCTCTGTTGCCATAAATGTTTACCAAATATCCCCACTTTGGGCATCTGAAACTTAAACATTTTTCGTATTGACAGAGTAACAATCACTTTACCCAATGATTTCTAGTGAGTGTGCCACTACATAAAAATTGTAACGCTTTGTTAACGATAAAATCTAAGCCATGCTGAAACACCGGCCTTCCAAACTGAACATTCATTTTTGTAAGGTGATTAGTCCCTTGGATACGTCAAGCATTATTCGTTCTACCAGCATCTGCGCA
Organism: Dermacentor andersoni; assembly: GCF_023375885.2. Lineage (NCBI taxonomy): Eukaryota > Metazoa > Arthropoda > Arachnida > Ixodida > Ixodidae > Dermacentor > Dermacentor andersoni. The sequence continues at coordinate 4,286,115 of NW_027314755.1, forward strand.
ACCTCTTTTGCAGGCCTGATGAACGTTGCGACATTAACGGCGTGACTTATAATATGGAGAATGCCAGACAATAAGAAAGTGAGTTCCTTAAGTTACGCCTATGCTATCACACTGTAGTTCTTTCGAAGTCAAAGATAAAACTGAAATCTTTAGTTCCGGTGGTTGGGAATCCGCTTTGAAGGCTTTCCGTTGCGTACGAAAGCATAGTCACTAAAGCATGTGGGTGTATTAATGCCGTAAACATTCTTCGTCACCCCCCCCCCCCCCCCTTCATATTGTAAATAAAGGTGCCTCCAAAAATACGGCGTCTCCCTGCATTTTTAACGCTAATTGCAGTAGCATCGATGGTCATCCTGAAAAGGGTTCTGCCGTAACTTGCACCTTTTATGTCTCTCGCGTTTTCCTTTCAGTTTCACGCTATTTCTGGCTGTTATAGGGAAGATTTCCATCTAGCCACAATACTAGCAGTGCTATCCATACAATCCGCACTTTTAATGTGCTTTGAAACTTTCTGTAGCATAGTTTAGAGGCATTGCCCCGTGAATTAACACTGCCGATTTTCTTTTCAAGCTAATGTACTGTCTCTAATAGGACCCTTACATATGCGCATTAAAAGACCTTTTTGAAAGTTCTCCTATAGTCTATTCATGGCCTACACAAGAACATTGGCGAGGATAACCGGTTTAGTGCTCGTAATTAGCTGGTAAACCTGCAGTGCTTACAACCGGTGCTTACGAACTTCAGGTAAACGAGCCACCAAATTGGGTTCGGACGACCCCTTTCTGAAAGCGAGTACGTATTTCGATAACGCACCTGTGTCATAGGCCATTAAATTAAGGGCCTACGTCAAACAAAAATGTTACATCCCTCGTTAGAAATGAGTCCTCTCACTTGTTCATTGTCACTGTCGGCATCGGACTATGCCTGCTGCTCGTAAAAGATGAAGAATAAGCAAGAACTTCGTGAGGCATCTAATGTGCTTATTACTAGATAACACAGCAAATATAGTGCGCCAAGGGTTTCTCGCACAAGAGACCAAGATGTCTTTTTTTCATTTCCAGCACTCTCGTGTTCTGCCCGTGGTTTGAGATAAAATGTGACAAGCTTCAGAAGAATCCAACGCTAAAGAATCTTGATCGTGCTCGGCTTCCCTATCGCCATGAAGTTCTTGCATGCATTCAAGACATAGATAAAGCACCGCGTATCGAAGCACCGCAGTAAAGTTTCTCTACGACTAAAGGCTTCTTGCCTTGAACCATAAGGATAAAATATCCATTCCCATGAATTGCCCTTGCACTAAGGCGAATGAAATCCTTAACTATACTTTTCTGCCATATAGGTGTCACTGACAATGGCAGCACACGTTACCAGAACCTGAAGTCCATCAGGACGATCGATTACATGAGGCCCAGCACAAGTCGCGCTGGCATGGAGGAAGCATCAGCCATGTCTGAAGACGGCGCCACGAAAGTTCACATTTAGAAAAATTCCGTGAAATGCATCTCGGAGACAAGAGGAATGGCTACCCGTGTAACAATATGCCCCTACTTGGTAATATTGTCTTGGGAGGTCTAGCTCTGATGGCTGAAACAGTACTGCATTGGCAGTTTTGAGCGTTACGCTGGCGCGGCGGGCCTTGACAAACTTCACGGTTCCAACAGCGCGACCGGACACCACACGCATGTGTGCACACCCCATGCGGCAACCATTAAGCTATACAAGCTTGCCCGATTTTCCATCCTGCTAACACGCCGCAATGTGCGGCACACTTGCAGGTTTGCTCTGCATTGTGGAATATGTAAAGATTGTGAAGGGAAGATGCTCATCCGAGTCCAGGCTCATAAAATGAAGCAGCGTTTTCATGTTTTGCTGTAAAATTAATGCAATAATTAAGCTGGCACTGACGCACTTGCGCGAGGGATAAATGTCCCGATGACTTAAATGCCGAATATCAGCTGGTGTTTAGACAACAGGCTGTCATCGTAAACAAGAACATTTACCCTGGGGAAGACTACCTAGGTACATTTGGAGATAAATGCATGTGCTCGGCAACACCCTGTACGAGTATTGAAGTTTGTGGTATTTAAAGGAATGTGCTAATACGGTAACTGAAGCTGTTGCATTTTAGATTCGTCATATACTTCAGAAGGCGTTGAGAAACTCAAGAAACTCGGGAAAAAAAGAACGCCATGATTCAATCAACTGCCGCAAATAGCTCATTTAAAGCGCTCAAAATTGATGTATTACATAGCACACTGAAATTTACTCTTTTCATTCGCCAGTCCTCAGACACATTGTACCGATTTCAAGCAAATTGCAAAATGAATATAAAGAAAGTTATCCGCTTGGGATGCTCCAAGAGATGCTACTAATAGAACTGCGATATATGCTTTTTCGTGTAGTCAACTTTGTAAATTCTAAAATTCTATTGTTTTTAAGCTTAGCGAGTTCATAATTTTTCGCAGTTACAAACCTAAATAAAAGTTATAATGGATACATTTACCAGAATTTACCTGGCCCTATCAAACGAAATTTGATTGTTTGATAGTTCTAATTTCATCATGAAATAATCTGGTCTTGACGCCGGCGAAGCTGGCTTGATTAGAAACGACGTATAAGGTAACACAACCCGGCTGCAAACAAACCTCAACATCGCATGAGTCATGTGAACATGGGCAACAAGAATAAATCAAAGCACATTACCGCAAGAATAGCGACCAATGTTTATCTAGTGCTTAGCGTAGAGATTTCAAAAGAGCTACTGGCTTTATAAAAGACATACACCATACGCGCTGTCTCTGCCCTACTGCCCGTTGTATTCTGCTTTACTAAACGGTTGAAAAGACGTCGCACCAGCAGTGCCTCAACTCAACGCTTCCAACATTCATTATCTTACCGAGAAAAAGAATAAAAGAATCCTAATTTCCGCTGCACATTCCATCCAATGTACACGGAAACACTGAATTACTTGAATTATCTGTGCTTGCTACGTATGGGGGGAATGGTTTTGTGTGTTGCTCTCACGATGCCTTCGTTAGCAATGGTGTGCAGTTCGAATGCAAGTCAAATTTTTTATGACTTCATACAAACACTGCAGGAAAACTTAAACACTGCGGTTTTTCTTCGTATTCGTTATGTGGGACTTCGGTTAAGACGTGTGATATCCGACGGGCAGTCAGTCCAGCTCAGAAATAAAGCGAATAGCTAGCTTTTACGCGATTTCTATTTCTTAAAGCGAGTGACTCAAGTGACTAATTGCAATGGCTTATACCCGGAAAATGCGGCTCTAGTGCAGTGAGAAAGAAATATCATCAGGAATATTTCATACCTCCGTAAGCAAGCAATCATGTAATGGCTGGATATGAACGAACGAACCAGCGAGGGAAAAAAGTCAATGAAAACGGAGACGATATAACATTTAGGTATTGCATTAGGTTCTCTCATGTGACGTTGAGGAGGTCAACCTACAATGCCAAACGTATACTTTGTACTGCGGCTCACTATGTCTGACCCATCAGATCGTAAAACTTTAGGCATTAGCACGTCTACAGCAGGCTTGCGTCTTCACGTGTTAGAAGAGTGTAACGTGCTGCCGAACATTTTTACCCTTCCTCGCATACAATCTGTCCTTAAAAATTCGCTCATCATTAGAGCAGCCCATAATGTGAAATTTAAGAGCAACTGTGTGCGTGTTTTCATTTCGCGATATATTGAGGCAAATATTTTGAGAGAGACATGTAACAGAGGTCATGCGCGACGGCTTTTTTAAATGACTGATCGAAGAATCTATTGTTTGAAGTTTGAAGTTTATTTCCTTTCTTCATTACAGAAAGAGGAAGCAAGAGCTAAAGGCCATTTGGCGTGACAGGGGCTCTTGCTCCTAAGTGCGTTCGCCTTACATCAGGATCCAATGTACGAAAAAAGCAATTATTAGAAGAAACAAGCAAGTACGATGTAGAAAATGCAAATAAACAAGATAATGTGTACATTATATAATGACTATGTGAAAAAGCCATTTATGCTTCAATTTTTGTTTGTGCAATCACATTACCGCGTAGATTAAGGAATACATATATAGTGCATAAAAAAAATTTAGTGCGTGAGCAATTTATGTGTAAATAATTTGATAGTGTATGAGTAGCTTTTTTATACATTGCTTAAAATTAGGCGCACAGAAATGAATTTTTTGCTCAACAATGTTTATTAGCCTTGGTATTTGATAGTTTATATCCTGACGTCCGTAGTTAGTACGCGTGAATGGTATTTTCTTGATTTGACAACGTAATGGGTATCCAAGAGAAGTGGGTATGCTGACAACATGGAGCCTGTGTTTTTTTTATATGTAAGAGTAATCTATAATAAAATACTTGATTTGCTCGGATCAATAAATGTTTGCCGAAGAGATTGTGTGTGGGTAAGTCACGCGGCCTACCATGGTAGTTTTCAAAAATTCGGACTACTCGTTTTTGCAAGCTTAATAACTTATCATAGTTTTTTATTGTAGTTGTTCCCCAGATCAAGACACAATAAGTTAGCTTCGAGTAAAAAAAGGCCGTAGTATATTGCTTTCTTTAGCCATAAAGGTATTAGATCACCTGTTTTATACATACAGCCTACTACTTTGCTGAGATCATTGCAAAGCTTATTGACATGATTGTCGCAGGAGAGGTTTTCTTGGAACCGTACCCCCAAAAACTTTCGCGTTGTTACTTGTTCTAACCTCTTTGCTTGAAATAGAACAGGTATATTAACTGGCAATGGCTTGTTTATCGGTTTAAATATTATATATTTGGTTTTGTTGACGTTCAATTGTAGTTTGTTGATGTACAGCCATTCAGATAATAAATTTCAATAATCATTTATTTCTTTTTGTATGCATTGCAAGGAAGAATTTGCAAAGAAAAGATTAGTATCGTCTGCGTACATGATGATATTAGGTGGGGAAGAAATGTTAGGAAGGTCATTGATATATAGATTAAATTAAATAAATTAAATAGGTGGTGCAGCTTGCTTCCATAAAATAGTACACAATTCACGTCACGCAGAAATCCAGATGGTAAAACAATCGCAAACCAAGACAACCAAACAAAGCAAACCAATCAAGCCGGAGCGAGAGCCGACGCGAGCTAATCGTAGCACGAAATGAGCCCTCTGGCTGAGACCAGATGCCAGTACGAAACAAGCTGTCGGGCGGGTCCGCGTGAAACCAGTTTTCCGCACTCATATCACTGAAGGGGCAGCTTTCATTGGTCTCCGCCTCTCGACCGTTCAGGGCTCGCGTCTTCTGCCGCTCCGCGTTCGCTCTGTCATCTTTCGCTCTTGCGCTTGTTCGCTCAGTTACGCCGCCGACGCTCGCCGCAAGAATGGGTCATTAAGAGCAGCGCCATAAAACGAGACGTATTTTAGCCGACGCAAAACAGTCTTTATCAAGTCTCACTTCCGAGGGTGCGTTTCTGGACTTTTGCCTGAATACTCCTTTTGAGCGTGTTGAAAATTGAGTTGTATTTTTAACACTGAGACCAGCTAGTCTTACTTAGCATCACTGATATTTCTACTCTCCTTCACCTGTTTCATGTAGAACATACATGATGTATGAGATAATTAAATGCTTCTGTTATGCTTGCATCTCGAACGACGAAAGTTCTTAATTTACAATTTAACATTACAGACCACCGAGAGCACCAGTGTTCAATTTCTACCAATCTAGAGCCCAAATCAAACGCTAAATATCAATGCAGAAACTTAGCCCTAAGATACAGCGAGTCGACTTACCATTAAGGTGCGATTTAGTTTGTCAAACTTCCAATGTGTCAATGTCTTTTTCTCGTCCCCTAAGAAGAGTAGGCTAGTTTGTGCTAATTTGTCCCTATCCTGGCAGGAATGCTACTGGAATCAAAGGAAGAGAGCAACAAGTGGCCTGTGGTGTCAGTGGAAAGGTTTCCAGAAGACGGGCCACCTTACACGGGAAACTCAATGAACACACGGGCGATACAGCCCCCATATTAAGAGCACGTGATCGATCGTCAGTGATGAAGTCGAGCCGCAAATGCGAAATATGTGGTAAATTGTTCAGCAGTGCTGCTACTCTAACTGCACATTACCGCACGCTTACAGGAGAGAGACCCTACAAATGCGAAATATGGGAGAGATCATTCGCGGAGAAGTCGAATTTCCGTAATTATCAACGGATTCACACAGGCGTGAAACCCCATATCTGCCAAATATGTACTAAACCATTCAAAAGCAAACGGCAACTTAAAATGCATCTCGGCTTGCATAGTAGCAACAAACATTTTGTTTGCGAAATATGTAATCTCTCCTTTAAGCGCAACTCACATCTCAGAAATCACCGCCAAAGAATTCATGATGGTAAAATGACGCACGAGTGCAAGCAGTGTGGATTTCGGTACACAAAAAAGGAAAACCTCGGCGCACATCTCTGCAAGAATTTTAGTTGCTAATTTTGTGTAGATTTGTTTATAGGTGCATCTCAACTGATTGCACATGTCGTGACGCAGACTGGTGGGCATTTATAACAGTCTGAGAAGTGCGCAATGGAAGTAAATCACCCACGGGTTTTGCATATCAACGTTACCATGATGCCGCGCAGGAAAATAACGCTAACATTCTCCCACAGGGGTGAGAAACTTACCGAAGCCATCGTGAGGATTGATGGGCCTCTTTTGACGTTTAAAACTGCTGAGTGAAATACGAGGCGTAAAGTATGCAGCATTATTTTTTCCAAAGTACGAGACAAGACGTCGTCTCCAGCAGAATATGTCATGCTTAAATATCGAAGTATACAGGAGATCCTGGCTAGAGCCCACTGTTTGCAAAACTAAGTTGTTCGCCAAAGTAGCTTTAGCAAACTCATTTCTAAACGAACCCTAATGAGTCGCAATATTGTGTTTCGTGCTAATAGAAGATTGCAATGTTCGCACAACATCCTTGACACCTTGTTCAGTTCTGTACAATCGTTTTGACAGTATACTAGTCAACAAGCTTTGCCTAAACATGCTTTTAATGATCATACAGTGCGAATAGAATGGAGCACCAAAAAAGGAGGCACTGTGATTTGTCACCTAAATATTAATCTCTCCCAATTATTCAGGTCCTTAGGTCTTTCTGCCTTCCAGAGACTGCCTTTAGGACAATATGTAGACAGCCAAGGGAAAATTTATTTCCCTTACAAATTATTGAATGCACGTAATTTTTTCTTCTATGGCTCTTGTATTCATGCCGAAGATTTTAATGTCTAATCATGCTGATGACAGCAGTGAGACCATATTGGACTCAGACCATTTGGAGCCTACCTATATACCTTCTTCCACTACGAGTATTCTAGTTATAGTTGTATTCAGGTGGAACGTCTGTCAGTTTTCGGGCACAGTTTTTTATTCACTTGGTAGTTGCCTCTTTTCACTTGCGCTCCACTCTAGCTACAGCTGCGGAATTTTTTTGGCCTGATGTGACACGCATCCCTGCGGGCAATGACATGACGAGTGAGATAGTTTTTTGCTTATATTATTGACCCGCGTACTGCTATACCTTCCAGCGAATGCGTTTCGCCGAATAACGAATGTTAACTTGCAGATCAAGGCATGAGGCACCAGCATGTATCAGAATACTCTACGATATTCTCGTCGATTATATCTTTTTCCTTTCTTGTACTCAAGCCTTTTCTAATCGAAATGCATGCGCAACGCGAATACAGTTGTGCATTCTGAAAGGCACGTGAGCACCAGCGATTACAGTGTCTTCTACGAATAATGTGAGAATAGCCGACTCTTCGTAATCACCGATGATTTGTTCGATGATCCACTCATGTGCCCGGCGCTATCTTTATGCACGAATGTAACTTGTTTTGTGGGCTTAGGTTCACCTAATAAAGTCCTTCATGACCCACGGTTCTTCGGACTGTTGATCACCGTCACTACAACGTGACATCTCGTAGAGGTGCTTCGTGGAGACCAGATAAATCCTGCCAGCCATGAAAATAACGAGAAAATTGTCATGGGCGGCCCATCTAGCCGCAGGCTACGACTACCGCCCGAGTACGCACCTGTGCCCGAGAAGGCTAGGAAGCAAGTGGCCCAGACAACTGCCACAATGAGAGTGCCCGTGTCACCTGCAGGGACGTGTGCTGTAAATGCCAAGGAAGTCACCGACCATTCGCAGATTCCCGTTTGGAGATCTCAAAAGTTGGCCGCAAACCTTACGCAAGAACCGCTATGTTTAACATTTCTATCTGCGAGATGCTTCGGTTTCGCATTTTCGCAGTGTATTTCGACAAACATTCCCTAACGTCATGTCCAAGGAGTGGGCCGAAGTTCAATGAGAACACCGTGATCTTCAGGGCGGCATCAACTGTTCAGACACGTCGACCGCGCATGTCAGACTTGAAAGCGTTCTTCCTCCTCTGTGGTTTTGAAGCAAGCAGTTTAGACCGGATTGATACGTAAACCGGCCAAGACCGCTACAATATTCCTAAGGGAAGCCCCGGATGTCAAAAAGGCGTTGGAAAAGTGCACTCGGCGACCTCTGTCGCCTAGTGTTCTCACCGAGGGGGAAAATTCAAGCACTAGGCTCCGGCGAACTCCGAAAGGCCACCAGAACAGTTGCACGCGAAGAACTACTTAAGATGTTCTCTTCTACGCAGCCTCAAGCAGTCGTAATATTTGACACCGACTGAGAGGCGTTCATGCAGCCATTTGCCGTGACGGAATTGCCGTAGCTGAATGCTGGAGTGATGGTCTACGTCACCGTCTTCAGCCGTCTGCGTCCCCCTTTGCGCCCGCACCTGCCGACTGCTCGCTCTGCTTCCACTGCGGAGAAACCTGACACGTCTGTTGACTGTACCCATACCGTGAGATGGCACTGCGATGTTTGCCTTCAACTCTGCACCCGCAGCAAGGCGAATGACACCGTGAAATTCCTGACTGCTTAACTGCTTGGCTGCAACTAGGCGGAGACCCGAACGACTTACTCGATCGCTGTCGCCAAGGCACTGCCTCTCACTACAGTACCAAGTGTACACTGGGCCAATACATGGTCGATATGTGGTCCGTATCCGGGAAACAAAACACAGCAACCTATGGAGGTGCAGTTGTTTCTCGTTGCAGTGCCGAATGTCCTCCGCCGCCAACGCAAGATCGGTCCACACGAAAAAGGAAGCACACGCTGCCATTTCGACGAAGCTCCGAAGGAAAAACCACGCTTCCTAAAGCATACCTGACGACGCCGCGAAACAATGGGACAGTGCATGAAGCGATGATCAGACACCTTGCAATAAGTATGGCAATAAACCACCAAGATCAACGCTGTCACCGTGCAGTGGCCGCTTTAGTGGAAAGACGACCTAACTACTCCGTCGTCAATGAATCCTGAACCGCGCAGTCGATGACAGTTACGAATACAAGGCAAGCACCCCAACTCCGGGCAGCTGGAGGTCAACGGGCAAGCATGACTGGAATGAGCACGTACGTTGAACACAAGACGTGTTAGGACACGCTTGCGTCACAGTATCACCCTTCTGTCGCAGGATCGGGACAACTCACCCAACTACGCATGAGGATCCAGCCAAGGACTGTCAGACAACGCTGCAATATTCGACGACTACAATAGTCGAATACCAGGGCGGGGACTATGATAGGGTTCGGACCCCTATAGGCCGACGTGGACTGAGCGAAACACTGTTATTTCGGACTGTACAAGAATATTCACCGAATGTGCGCACGGCCCGTATAGCCGTAACATGCCCGGAAGCAGTCCAACTTGTGCGCCAGTAACCGGTTTTACCGTAGATAACCAGCTATAATTTCGTAGTTTTTTCGTTGCTGCGTGTTCTTTTGGTCTCCGTTCTCGTTTGGTGTTCGTAACGCTGGCACGACACATTTTAATGCGGCCGCAGTGACACGTGTACTTATATTTTTCCGGTGATCCCGTTTCACCGCGCGAAGTGTTAAGTTATCGCTCCGCGCATGACGCACTTGCATGTATCAGAACCTTCTGGCTCATCCTCGCTGATTTCGTCTGCTATCTATGTTGCAGTGGAACCTTGTGTAATCAGATTGCATGCGTGACGAGTATAGTGTTCCACATACTGTAAAGCGCTTGATCCCATGCGATTAGTCTGGAATCATCGGCCAAATAATTATAAATATCCGACTCGCTTGAGCCGCAGATTAGTTTTCCGTCGATCGACGTGTATGCTCGGTGCTAACATTCAGCCCAAGTGAAACTAGTTTTTTGGGCACAGTTTCGCTGAATAAAGAGTTGGTTCCGTGACTCCCGGTTCTTACTACTGTGTTCCTCACCGTCACTGCAAGGTGAAGATACCGGCGATATACCTGCATCTTAGCGGAACCTTAGTCAATAATAAAAGCCAAACCTCTTATCCAGGTGGAAGATATCTGTGTTGTCTCGCATTGTTTTAGTTGCAGCTGTACTATCTGTCCCAAATGAAACGCGAACATTGGAGCCTGTGTCGCAATCACAACTGAAACAAATGTGGGCGCCGTCGGCTAGTCTTACTGCAGTGGGCGACTATGCTCGCCTTAAACTGCTATATTTTCCCATCCATTTTCTTTGATTTTCTGTTTTCTCACTTAGAAATTAAATAAAAACAAAATTGTGGAGAAAATTTCGCAGTGAAGTACCAGCATGATCGACCGGTGAGGTCAAACCAGACGTGCCCGCCTCTCAATACTGATGACTGGCGGATGGCGCACACTAGACTCTTATGTTGAGCTTCGGAAACGCACTCCGCTGTTTGCGTCTCATACGGTGCCGATAGCAGAATATTTCAGCATATTGTGACAAGGAAGAAAAGGGGGAAACGAATGAAAGGCAACTGTTGCTGACAAACATAAGCACACACCCAGAATCTTTCCCAGAAGTTTTTGCGCACTATTTTAATTAAAGAAATAATAAACTAATGAAATTGAAAGTGGCTGAAAAAAACGACTTCCCGCAGGTGGGGCAGTATCCCACGTATTCGCAATGCGTGTGCGATGCTGTATGCCATACGACAATTTTAGCTCTTGGGGACGCCGGCGCAGAACGCTGACACCGGATTTTCTGTCATATGTACGCGCCCTTAACGCTTTCGTGTTAAAAGCTATCGGTCTCTAATCGATATTTAATAGACGCAAAAGACCTTTGACCTCGAGGAATGATGATTGCAGCAAGACGGGAAAAAACACAAGAAAGTAATGGGCATACTTTGTCGACACCCAAGCACGGAAAATTTTATCTAATCAAAAAGGACAGTCATACAGTACCTGGCATGGTGGCAGCCTGAAGAGCAAGCTGGGGAAAGTTTATCGCAATATATTTTATTAGATTCGGGCACGCCATCGTAATGGCAACTTTGGGTGCAGTGTGTTTTTCCTTGATAACGAATAAATTTTTTCACATAGGTTTGCATACACTGTGTTTAACACGTTTAGCAAGCATCAACATTGTGGCAAACATGTAGAAACACTGTTATCCTTCATTATTCGAGTAAGATATATTCTATAAACAAAAGTATATGCTAGTCAGTGTCACGCAGTGGGAAAAGTCTTGCGTAAATTGAGTTTCTATTTTATTTAATTTTTATATAGGAATATTGTAGCCCTCACTTGAGGGCCATTACAAGAGAAGAAAAAAAAACAGATAAATTCAACAGCAACAATACAATTACAATACAGTTTACAATACGATACACACAATTTACAGAGAGGATGAACAAGTATACGCAGAATAACAGTAAGCATGATCAATTCTTAATTATCCCGTTGCCTGTAATACGATTCTAGTAGAGTATATAATTGGCTAACATTTTGTGCTGTTACAGTGCCGTCCGGAAAGCCATTCCATATATTAATACAAGAAGGAAAGAACGAGTATTTAAAACCATCAAGGCGTGTTTTATAATGCTGTACACTAGCAGTGTACTTTTAATGGGGGGAATGTATGTTGCTTTGTTTATCCTTATTTGATTTCTGGATATATGGAAAAAAAATTTCATTCGTTATTTCATTCGTTGTTCGTTGTCCGAAAGGTTAAAAATTTACATCTAGGAATTGCGTAATTACGTGAACAATGTCCAGCTATGCTAGCACTTTATATCATTGTTTATTGTCAGATTGACTTAGAAAGCATTGAATATAGTAAACCCGGAAATAAATGGCCTTCCGTTTAGCATTTGGAGCCCATATTCCTCTACGAAGGCTACAAACTCTCATGTGTGTCGTTTCCGAAAGGTATGAATAACCAGAAGTATAACATGTATGTGGTGGTAGCAAAAAATAAATTACTTGAGGCAACACGCAGAAAGGCACGCAAGGACAACAGAAGTTAGCAGAGAGACAACGCTTCACTTCTATTGTCCTACGTGCCTTCTTGTGCTTAGCCTGAAATTTTGAAGTACCAACTAGCCCACCTGTCTGTGTTCATGAAGAAATAAGTTACTGCACTATGTTTGTGTCACCTAATGAGCACCTGTGGGCTATAATTGTGACGTCAATGAATTGATAATGTAGACTGCTACCGTTGCGAGAGACTGCTCCTGCTCTGGCGCTGAATCACGCCGTGGCGAGACTTTTCACTTTGGCTTACGCAGCAAAAACACATAATTTACTTCAATAAGTTAACGTTGTCTGAGCCGCTAGCGGGTTAACATCGCCTGGCGATTCTCAGTACAATGTATTTTCAACTGGCACAGCCACAGCAAATAACGTTATCACACTGAGGCCTGTGCGATGTAGAACAAGCTCAAAAACCATCGACGCCATAACTTTCTGCGATTTGTTCTCAGTATTCAGTCGTGTTTGCAGCGGCGGAACCTTTCGTACTGCAACCATTTTCACGAAGAAATGGAAGCAGGAGGTAATGCCAACTGTCCCTCTGGTAATTCAAACAATGGCGAAAACAGCAGCGTGAATCCGCTCATAGCGAGAGAACAGGGAAAACTGACTCTAATTACCTATTGTGGCTACATAATCGCAACTGTTATAAAGGTTTCCAACTTGGTTCTTTTTCATGCATATTTGATTAGGGCTTGTAAAACACAAATCTGCGAGGTGTGGCGTGAGAGACAGCGCATTTTGTTTATATGACAGCAACCACTCGGCATGCAGGTCGTGAAACGTAATTTACGACTGTAGAGAAATTACACAAAACTGTATCCACTGTCAGGCGTCTGACTGAGATACGACTATGCACGGCGCATGAGTGTTCGCTAGCGAAGAACCGCGGGAAGTGCGAAGCAGTTGCAGTTCTCTATTGCTACGGGTTAGCGAAGACAGTACTGGAATTTGAGCGCAACAGAACAAAGCGAGCGCCACTCGTCGGGTGATAAAAACTACCTGCTTCATTTCAACTGAGCCAGAGAATGCCACATCAGTTTGCAGAAACGTTGCCTCTGGTAATAAAAAAAATTATAGGGTTTTACCTGCCAAGACTACTTTCTAATTTAGACAACCTAGACTTCCGTAACATGCACCTAAATGTAAGTACACGGGTTTTTGGCATCTCGCACGCATCCAAATGCGGCCGCCATGACACGGATTCGATGCCGCGACCCCGTGTTCAGCAGCCCAGCACCATAGATAGTTAGGGCTACCTTAGTTTCTATACCGCCTGCGCTTCCACGAGTGCTTACACGAGCAGCAATTTCTACCCAGCAAGATGTGTACTCTACTTTGAGAGGAGCATGAAAGAAAAGTGGCGATATTATCCGAAAACCGTACATTTTTCGTAGGAAGTGAGGTTTATTAAATGATTTGGCGGATAGATTGCATGTGTAATCGGGGCGCCTGTGCTGGCGTTCGAAAATTTGTACATTAGGGTCAAGCTATTGGCAGACTCAAACGTCTCGTTTTTCTTTCCAGATATGCGGTATCATTTTAATTGAAATGCCGAAGTGACAAACATTTTATTAGTTTCCGTTCTTTTTTTTTTGGCATTGAGCGCGCATGCGCGGTGATTCAACAACGCGCAGTCGACAAAACACGCCAGTTATAGGACATCGAAACATCAGGCATGGCTGAAGAAAGCATCAACGAATACATGCCTCTTGACTTAAGCATGAAGCCTGAAGCAACACCAAGTACTAGCCGTGACGGCACCCAGGGCGCTTCATCTACTTTGGGCGCCCACAGAACGTGTCTTACCATTTTCAATTTTTTCATAGAACACTGTTACCCTTAGACACGACCCATATAATGGGCTTTACCATCTGTGTATTTGTTCCCATCTAAAACGGGTCTTATTTACAGCCAGCTTGAGCTTTGACATTGAAGGCATTCTTAGATCGGCACGTCAACGCAATGGCGGTGCGAAAATATTGCCATGTTCAGCGCGAAGTCGGCCGTTTATCGCTCAGGATAAGATTTTCAGAACATGAAGCGAACGTACACTTACAGGAGAGAATATTTTTCATTGATGTATAATTCTTGCATCGCACGCACGCGATGGGGTGCCATAGCTCGAATTCCAGGGTACAATTCCCGATGGAACCACCATATTTCGATGAAAGCGCACTGTAACAAGGCTCTTCATTACTTACATTTAAGTGCTCGTAACAGAAGCCCCGAAGGTCAAAATTTGTGGGTACTGACCGCATAAAGCTTTACTTTAATAAAAAAATAGGGCCCGTGCATAAAAAGCCATAACTTAATTTAAAACGATTGCGCTTCCCTTTGCATGTGTTGTTTAGGGCAATAAATGCGCATTAGAGGAAAACACTTTTGCCCTTTGGAATCGTGTGGCTAAAGAAGGTATTTGTTTCTGCTTTTATTGTTCTTTGACAACCTTAATTTAGATTACTTTGTTCTAAGTTGTTTTTTTTAAAGCAAACTGGGGTGAGGTAACACCACAGCGGTAAGGAAGTGGCAATTCATGGTATTCTACGGAACCCTTCACCATTTGGTAAAGAATTAGGTTGCACGTCGCATTTCAGCAATTTTCTTGCTAAGCATTGCATCACTCTTAGGATATTTTTCATGCGTTCTCACAACAATATTGTCACGTGGTCGTGACGTCAAAGAACACAGTAGCAATACTGTGAAAGGCAAAAACTAGCTTTTATTGGGCGAACCTGTGCCCACAAAACAGGCTACACTTATAGCAGAACGATAGCGGCGAACACAGTCGGCGATCGTCGTAAATCTGATCAGCGGGTCAAGCGCGTCGGCTTTTATACAGCAGTCATCGAATGTTCCAGACTAATCGTTGGGACACGCATGCCTTCTACAAAGTTCTACACAATTCGCGTCAAGCGATGAAATCAGATAAGGCGAGGTTCGGCGACAACAGACAGCCGGGTAGAAGCATCGATAACTTTCCAGAAACGTCGGATACATGCAGGCGCGTCCCGCGCAGTGCGATTACAGTTGTTAAGCGGCGAAACTTGGTCGCCCGACAAAGATAAGTACACATGTCAATACCCCCTCTTAAAAAGCATCGACCCGATGCTGCAAACAAACGAAAGTAATAAACAAAAGCACTCGTAACAAAGAAAAGAACAAAATGACTAAGCTCGTCAGCGTCCGTAAAAGGGTTTAAGGCGCACAACGTGGACCACTTCAGATCGTGCGCGGCGCCGCTGTGAATGCGAAATGCCGTCTGGCACGACCTCATAGTCCAGAGCGCCAATACGTCGGATGACCTTGTAGGGTCCGAAATAGCGTCGGAGTAGTTTCTCACTGAGTCCTCGT
Organism: Dermacentor andersoni; assembly: GCF_023375885.2. NCBI lineage: Eukaryota > Metazoa > Arthropoda > Arachnida > Ixodida > Ixodidae > Dermacentor > Dermacentor andersoni. Next base: position 4,301,819 of record NW_027314755.1, read on the forward strand.
CGGCGTATCGGCGTCCAGACCCAAACACGGTCGCCAGGCTGGTACTCGACGAAGCGTCGTCGGAGGTTGTAGTGTCGGCTGTCGGTCCTCTGCTGGCTCTTGATTCGCAGGCGGGCGAGCTCTCGGGCTTCTTCGGCGCGCTGGAGATAGCTAGCGACGTCAACATTCTCTTCGTCAGTTACGTGCGGCAGCATGGCGTCAAGCGTCGTCGTCGGGTTCCTGCCGTAAACCAGCTTAAACGGGGTGATCTGTGGTGTTTCTTGCACCGCCGTGTTGTACGCAAAGGTTACGTACGGCAGGACCGCGTCCCACGTCTTGTGTTGGACGTCGACGTACATTGCTAGCATGTCGGCGAGGGTCTTGTTCAGGCGCTCCGTGAGACCATTCGTCTGCGGATGGTAGGCAGTTGTCCTCCTGTGGCTTGTCTGGCTGTACTGCAGAATGGCTTGGGTGAGCTCTGCTTTAAAAGCCGTTCCTCTGTCGGTGATGAGGACTTCTGGAACACCATGTCGCAGCAGGATGTTCTCGACGAAAAATTTCGCCACTTCGGCTGCGCTGCCTTTTGGTAGAGCTTTAGTTTCAGCAAAGCGGGTGAGATAGTCCGTCGCCACGACGATCCACTTATTCCCGGATGTTGATATCGGAAACCGCCCCAACAAATCCATCCCAATCTGCTGGAATGGCCGGCGAGGAGGTTCGATCGGCTGTAGTAATCCTGCTGGCCTTGTCGGTGGTGTCTTGTGTCGTTGGCAGTCTCGGCATGTCTTGACGTAACGCGCGACGTTGGCGGTCAGACGCGGCCAGTAATACCTTTCCTGTATTCTCGACAGCGTCCGGGAGAATCCGAGGTGCCCAGCGGTTGGATCGTCGTGTAGGGCGTGCAGTATTTCTGCACGCAGCGCTGACGGTACAACAAGAAGGTAGCTGGCGCGGACTGGTGAGAAGTTCTTCTTTACGAGCAGGTTGTTTTGTAGCGTGAACGAAGGCAACCCGCGCTTAAATGCCCTAGGGACAACGTCAGTGGTCCCTTCCAAATACTCGACGAGGCCTTTTAGCTCCGGGTCTGCTCGTTGCTGTTTAGTGAAGTCTTCCGCGCTTATTATGCCAAGGAAGGTATCGTCGTCCTCCTCGTCTTGCGGCGGGGGATCGATGGGGGTGCGCGATAAGCAGTCGGCGTCGGAGTGTTTTCTTCCGGACTTGTATATTACCGTGACGTCATATTCTTGTAGTCTGAGGCTCCACCGCGCCAGCCGTCCTGAAGGGTCCTTTAAGTTAGCTAGCCAACACAATGCGTGATGGTCACTGACGACTTTGAATGGCCTGCCATAGAGGTAAGGGCGGAATTTAGCTGTAGCCCAAATGATGGCGAGGCATTCCTTTTCAGTCGTAGAATAGTTGCTTTCCGCTTTTGACATCGACCGGCTAGCATACGATATCACCCTTTCAAGTCCTTCTTTCATCTGGACTAGGACGGCACCGAGGCCTAGGCTACTAGCGTCAGTGCGGATTTCGGTATCGGCGTCCTCGTCGAAGTGTGCAAGTACCGGCGGCGACTGCATGCGTCGTTTGAGTTCTTGAAATGCCTTGGCTTGCGGCGTTTCCCACTTGAACACGACATCACATTTGGTTAGATGTGTTAGCGGCTCCGCGATGCGTGAAAAGTCCTTGACAAAGCGCCTATAGTAGGCACACATGCCAAGGAATCTGCGCACTGCCTTCTTGTCGGTTGGCTGCGGGAACCTTGCGATGGCAGCTGTCTTCTGTGGGTCGGGGCGTACTCCTGATTTGCTGATCACGTGGCCTAGGAACAAAAGCTCATCGTAAGCGAAGCGGCACTTTTCCGGCTTCAGAGTGAGTCCTCATGACTTGATGGCTTCTAACACTGTCGCAAGCCGCCTAAGGTGATCATCGAAATTTCCGGCGAAGACAACGACGTCATCCAGGTAAACAAGGCACGTCTGCCACTTCAGTCCAGCTAACACCGTGTCCATGACGCGCTGAAACGTTGCAGGCGCCGAGCACAGTCCGAATGGCATGACCTTGAACTCGTAGAGGCCGTCTGGCGTGATGAAGGCAGTCTTTTCGCGATCTCTCTCGTCGACTTCTGTTTGCCAGTAGCCAGACTTGAGGTCCATCGACGAGAAGTATTTAGCGTTGCAGAGCCGATCCAATGCGTCGTCTATCCGTGGAAGGGGGTACACATCCTTCTTCGTGATCTTGTTCAGTCGACGATAATCGACGCAGAAGCGTAGGGTTCTGTCCTTTTTCTTCACCAGGACTACAGGAGAGGCCCACGGGCTTTTCGGCAGCTGGATGATGTCATCGCGCAGCATTTCGTTGACTTGTTGCCTAATAGCTTCACGTTCTCGCGTCGAAACTCGGAAAGGGCTCTGGCGGAGTGGTCGAGCGCTCTCTTCGGTTATTATGCGATGCTTTGCAACTGGTGTTTGTCGAATCCTCGATGACGTCGAAAAGTAGTCTTTCTATCGTCGGAGAAGACTTCTGATCTGTTGCTGCTTACTCATAGGAAGACTTGGATTCACGTCGAAGTCTTGTTCGGGGACAATGCTCATAGGGGTAGATACGGCTGAATCCGAGAGGACAAAGGCATTGCTGGTTTCCACAATTTCCTCGATGTATGCGATTGTCGTGCCCTTGTTGATGTGCTTGAACTCCTGGCTGAAGTTTGTCAGCAACACTTTCGTGTTTCCTCCGTGCAGTCGAGCGATCCCTCTTGCGACGCAAATTAGACGGTCTAGCAGTAGACGTTGGTCGCCTTCGATGACGCCTTCTACGTCAGCGGGTGTTTCGGTGCCGACCGAAATAACAATGCTGGAGCGAGGCGGGATGCTCACTTGATGTTCGAGCACACTCAAGGCGTGGTGACTACGAGGGCTTTCCGGCGGTATCGCATGATCTTCCGACAGCGTTATAGACTTCGACTTCAGGTCGATGACTGCGCCGTGTTGGTTGAGGAAGTCCATGCCGAGAATGACGTCTCGTGAACACTGTTGGAGGATAACGAAGGTGACAGGGTAAGTCCGGTCGTGAGTGGTAATTCTTGCCGTGCACATTCCTGTCGGCGTAATCAGGTGTCCAGCAGTGGTCCGAATTTGAGGGCCTTCCCATGCAGCCTTAACCTTCTTCAACTGGACGGCGATTTGTCCACTCATGACGGAGTAATCGGCTCCTGTGTCTACTAAGGCGGTGACTGCGTGGCCGTCGAGAAGCACGTCGAGGTCGGTGGTTCTTTGTCTTGCGTTACAGTTAGGTCTTGGCGTCGGATCACGGCTGCGTCGTGTTGAACTGAAGTTGAAACGTCGCGTCGTCAAGTCGTCTTTCATCGGTGTAGTCTTGGCTTCCTGATTTCGTCGGGACGGCGGCGTGTCGTTATGTCGTCGAGGTAGTTTCTTCGGTGTCTTCGTCGGCGGCGGAGGATCTTCGTCAGTTCGACGAACAGCAACCTCACCTCCATCGGTTGCTGCTTTTAGTTTTCCGGATATGGGCTCGCTGACCGGCCCCGGGCTGGGCCGGTGTATGGTCGGCGATGCGGCGACATGTAGCGGCCTGGTGACGGCGAATGGGACGGTCATCGAGGGTTCCACTAGGTAGCGGCGAGGTAGTCGGCGATGTCACGAGGGCGTTGACCTTCCCGAGGGCGCGGTGCATCGACGGCGAACCCTCGCAATCCCAGGTTGCGGTATGGGCATCGGCGGTATACATGGCCGGCTTCGCCGCAGTGGTAGCAGAGCGGGCGGTGGTCGGGGGCTCGCCAAATATCCGTCTTCCTCGCGTAGCTGTGCTGGGCGACGGGTGGGCGTGCTGGCGGCGGCGGCGGCGGTGGACGACGGAACTGCGGCGTGACAGGGCCCTGGCGCGGTCGCGGAGGGGGACCTTGAAGGCGTGCGACGGCGGCGTAGGTCATCGCTTGCGGCTCAGCCTGGGGCGATACAGGGTCTACTCCAAGTTGTTGTTGGAGCTCCTCCCGTACGGCGTCGGCAATCGAAGCCACTTGGGGCTGTGATGATGGGAACAGCCTTTGTAGCTCCTCCCGTACGACCGCTCTGATAGTCTCGCGTAGATCGCCGGTAGCCAGTGATTGAACCCCGGCGGAGCTTGTAGAGTTCGTGCGGCGATCGAATTGCCGGTTTCGGATCTCGAGTGTCTTCTCAATGTTGGTCGCCTCACGAAGAAACTCTTCGACGGTCTTCGGTGGGCTTCTTACCATTCCGGCGAAAAGTTCCTCCTTTACACCACGCATCAGTAGGCGGACTTTCTTCTCCTCGGCCATATCCGGGTCGGCGTGGCGGAACAAACGGCTCATTTCTTCCGTAAAGATGGCAACGTTCTCGTTTGGTAGCTGCACTCGGGCATCCAGCATAGCTTCGGCCCTTTCCTTGCGCACGACGCTTGTAAAGGTGCGTAGGAAGCCGCTACGGAACAGGTCCCATGTTGTCAAGGTCGATTCCCTGTTCTCAAACCAAGTTCTGGCGGTGTCTTCTAAGGCGAAGTAGACATGCCGCAGCTTCTCGTCGGGGTCCCAGTTGTTGAATGTTGCGATTCGTTCGTAGGTCTCCAGCCATGATTCCGGGTCTTCAGTCGCTGCTCCATGGAAGGTTGGTGGGTCCCGAGGTTGTTGTAGGATAACGGGGGACGCTGGGGCAGCCATTGGGGTTGTCTTGACCACGATCTTCTTTGTCGTCTCAGGTAGAAGTCCGTGCTCTGGGGGCAGTCCTTGCAGTCTGCGGCTAGCACGCTGGTCTTGGGCGATGTTGGTTCTGTCCTCGGACTTCGGGCTTGGATCGCGGCTTTGCGGGGGCGTTCGGTACATGAACGCACAAGCACCTCCACCAGATGTCACGTGGTCGTGACGTCAAAGAACACAGGAGCAATACTGTGAAAGGCAAAAACTAGCTTTTATTGGGCGAACTTGTGCCCATAAAATAGGCTAAACTTACAGCAGAACGATAGCGGCGAACACAGTCGGCAATCGTCGTAAATCTGATCAGCGGGTCAAGTGCGTCGGCTTTTATACAGCAGACATCGAATGTTCCAGACTAATCGTTGGGACCCGCATGCCTTCTACAAAGTTCTACACAATTCGCGTCAAGCGATGAAATCAGATAAGGCGAGGTTTGGCGACAACAAACAGCCGGGTAGAAGGCATCGATAACTTTCCAGGAACGTCGGATACATGCAGGCGCGTCCCGCGCAGTGCGATTAGTTGTTAAGCGGCGAAACGTGGTCGCCCGACAAAGATAAGTACACGTGTAAATATTTAATTCGAAGAATACTTATATAGGGTCCAGCGAGTGACACAGAAGAAACTTAGCATCACTTGAAAACAAACATTTAAGAAGTGAATTCTAGTTTATCATTGCTTCATTCCAACTCTTCATTTTGTTCGTAAGTATTCAAAACAATAGTTGGCTAAGAGGCAGAAATCGGCTTGTATTCCTCAGAGCGAGGCAATTAAGCCCTTAATTTCAAGTATTACCTCAAATTTGATATATTCATCATAGCTGCCGGATCTACAAGTCATGATTGTATTGGTGTGAAAACGCCACATTCACCACGGTGTTGCCGAATCGCTTCGGGGAGGCACAAATACTAATTATTGTAATATCAGCGCAGGTTTGCATCATAATTGCAGTAACCATCTGCACCGTGTCATTGTTATACATCAACCTGTTTTATTGATGCAAAAACATGTTCCAAAGAAGATTTTATTTCGAAATTATTGTAAGGATTCTGTCACTGTAGCAAGTGGAGCAAGAATTTTATATAGGAAACGACATAGGACACGTTCTGAGTTTTTTAACAGCGAAACTGGCAGTATTCGTGCAAGTCAATGCGCCGTTTCGTCTACGGTGGATAACTGCTCTGTACCATGTATTGCCCCGAGTGTGCCGTTCGTCCTATATCCGGCAGCATAGTCGGTATTTAAAGAGAATGAACCATTGCGAGCAGCGAGTTTACAAACCACGAATTTGCTTACCTAATTTCACCTTTTTTGTCATAGCTAGTAACTGTCTGACGAATACTTTATTAATTGTAGGATTTCTGACGACGCCGTGCGTTACCAGGGGAAAACGCAGCCCATGCGCATGACCAAAGAGAATTGCAACGTCGACGGTACGTAGGCGATTGTCACTCGCCTTTACCACAAACATGGCAGATAGCCCCTACGGTTTCCATGGTAGCGGTACATTTATTGCGTATAAAAATGCACTTACCCAGTGCCGCCAAGACGGTTCCCGTATGAACCAGTTCATAACTCTCCTTCTTAAAAAGTTTGTGCGTAGCTGAATGTATGCAAATTGATACATAATCTATGGAGACGAAGTTTTTGAATGAATTTCTTCTTGTATCAGTGGTCTGGTAAAGCAAGCTGCTAGAAGATAAGGGCAGAAGCCGACACTGTAGTTTCCTGCAGAGAATTCACTTGTAAATGGAATCATCGCTCTACCAATGGTCGACACTTATTTGCATAGCAGAATCTCAGTGGGTTTTAGCGGCTCACATCGCAAATGTTTTCCTTAAACCGAGCTGGTTGACAAAGCAATTGCTTTGACGCAAATTCCGTGTGTGATGCGTAATTGCTGCGACGTCTTATCGACGTCATGATGTCTTATCGGTGCTTACGATTTAGGCAGTATGTGAGAATTTCTCACCAATAGCATGTTACGAGCAGCAGACATGTCCGGCTGCTGCCGAATGCAGAAGTTACAGCGCACAATTTGGGGCACCAAAAACAGTTTATATTGGACCTCTTGCTTCTTTTATCGCAAGCACGCCAAGCCACAGCCGCAGCATAAACAACCTTCAAAAATTAATGAAAATTTAATGCAAGGAGCACACAAAATTGTTAGGTAGTTTGCCATCTGTTGGCATAAATCTTTACGAAATAACCCAGTTATATGCTTCTCAAACATCAACATTATACATATTGACAGAGTAATAATTACCGCACGCAACGATTACCAGTGAGTCTGCACTACTTCAAAACTGTAACGCTTTGTTAATAAGAATATTTACGCCATTCTGAGACACGGGACTTCCGAACTGAACATTCTTTTTTGTAAGGTGATTAGCTTTCCTTGGATACGTCAAGCATTATTTGTTCTGCCAGTATCTGCGCAGCCTCTTTCGCAGGCCTGATGAACGTTGTGACTTCTATTAAAGTTTTTCCAATCCAATCCAATCCAATATAAAGTTGAGAATGCCGGAGAATAAAAAAAGAGTTCCTTAAGTCACGCCTGTGCTATCACACTGCAGTTCATTAGAAGTCAAAGCTGAAACTCTAACCTTTAGTTCCTCTGGTTGGGAACCCGCGTTGAATGTTTTCCGTTGCGTGCGAAGACATAGTAATGCCGTAAACATTCTTAGCCAATCCCCCCCTTCATATTGTAAATAAAGGTGCATCCAAAAATACGGCGTCTCCATGCAGTTTTAATCCTAATTGCAGTAGCATTGGTAGTCATCCTGAATAGGGTTCTGCTGTAATTACCGCCTTTTAGGTCTCCCACGTTTTCCTTTCAGCTTCACGCAATTTCTGCGCCGTTAAATGAAAGACTTTCACCTAGCCACAATACCTGCAACGCTAACCACACAATCCAAACTTTTCACGTGCTTTGAGGCATTCCGCTGCATAGTTTTGTGACACTGCCCCGTCAATTACCACCTCCGCATTTCTTTCCAAGCTAATATACTCTCTGCAATACGACTGTTACGTAAGCGCATTGAGCAATCTTTTTGAAAGTTGTCCTATAGTCTATTGATGGCCTACACAGAAGCACTGGCGACGACAGCCGTTTTAGTGCTCGTAATGAGCTAGAAAACCTGCAGCGCTTACAGCCGGTGCCTATGAACTTGAGCTACACGAGTCACCAAATGAGGTTCGGATCATCACATTCCGAAAGGCGAATAGATATTTTGATGAAGCACCTGTGTCATAGAAGCTCAATAAATTAAGGGTATAAGTAAAACAAAAATTTAAATCCCTCGATAGAAATGAGTCCTCTCAGTCGTTCATTGTCGTCTTCTTCATCGGGCTAAATCTGCTGCTCGTAATAGATGAACAATAAGCAAGACGTTCGTGAGCCATTTAGTGTGCTTATTAATGGATAACACAGCAAATATATTGGGTAAAGGGCTCCACGCACAAGAAACCGACGTGTCGTTTTTCCCTTCGAGCGCTGTCGTGCTCTGCCCGAGGTTGCCGACAAACATAAGCTTCAGAAGAATACAATACTTCACAATAATCATCACGGTCGGCTTTCCCATCGCCACGAAATTCTTCTATGCATTCAAGACATACGCGCAGAAAAAAAAAATCGCCCCGTACGGAAGCACAGCATTAAAGTTTCGATACCACCGGTAGCTTCTTGCCTTCCACCATAAGCAAGAAATATTCATTTCCCATATATTGCGCTTGAACTACGGCGAATGAACACCTTTACTACACCTTTATGCCATACAGGTGTCACTGACAATGGCAGCTCAAGTTGCCAGCACCTGGGGTCCATCAGGAGCGTCGATAACGTAAGGCCCAGCACAAGCCGTGATGGCATGGAAGAAGCATCAGCCAATTTTGAAGACGCCGCCACGTGAGTTCACATTGAGAAAAGTTCTATTAAAAAGGAACTCAGAGAGGCGAGGGATGGTTATAAGGTATTACAATGATGCGTCTACTCAGTAATTTCTCCTTGTGAGGGCTAGCTCTGATCGCTAAAACAGGTGCTGCATCAGCATTTTAGAGCGTTCCACTGTCGCAGCCGGTCTTGACACGCTTCATGGTTCCAACAACGCTACCGGACGCCAGTGTCCGGTCCGCAATCACACCTCATACCGCAACCACGAAGCTAGACAAGCTCGCCCGATTTACCATCCTGTTAACACGCCGCAATGTCCGGTACACTTGCAGGTTTGTAACCTGCTCACTCACTCCCCATTATGGAATATGTAAAGATTGTGAAGGAGAGAGGCTCATCGGAGCTGAGGCTCATGAAAAGGAACATGGATTTACTGTTTTGCTGTAATATTCCTGTAAGACTTACGCTGGCACTGACGCACCTGCACGAGGGATAAATGTTGCGATCACCTAAATCGACAAATTACAAATATCGCGCTGCTGTTAGGACAGTATGGTGTCGGCGTAAACAAAAAGCTTTAGCTCAGGATCTACTACCTGGGTACTGCCAAGTACACACTGTACGAGTATTGAAGCTTGTGGCATTTAAAGAAATGTGATAATATTGCTTCTGTAGAAAAAGAGGACAAAGTTGTCCATGGTGAAGTCGACGAAGTGGTAACAGCCTCTCGGAATTCTCGGCTGCTGTTTATATACGCATCGTGTAAATACGTAGCGTAAATAGTTTTATGCCCGGGACAATATAGTAACTGAAGCAGTTGCATTTTAGATTCGTCAAATACTTAAGGAAACTTTGAGAAACTCAAGTAGCAAAATTACATCTTTAGAACTAAAGAATGAAAACACTGCCACAATTCAATTACCTGCACAAAATAATACATTTATTTAATTGATATCTTACACAGCGCTCTGAAATTTTCGGTTTTATGGGTAGATCATTCGGCACTATTCGGGCACATTGTATCTATTTAGAGGAAATTGCAAATGAACATTAAGAAAGTTGTCCGCTTAGAATGCTCTAACAGAGGAAGCTAATCGAACTGAGATATCTATATTTTTAATATAGATAGCTGTGGAAATTCTAAACTTCTATTCTATTTAAATTTAGTGATTTCATAACTTTCCTGACTTGCAAGCCTGAATAAAAGTTATGATAGATAATTTGCCGGGATTTACCAGGCTCTATCAAACAAAATATGATAGTTTGATGGTTCTAATTTCTTCATTACATAATCGGGCCTTGAAGCCGTCTAAACTTACATGATTAGAAACAACGTACTAGGTAACACCACACGACTTGAACCAAACCATAAGCTTGCATGAGTCATATATACAACCGTAACAAGAATAAATAAAGGTATACAAGTAAAAAGCACACTACCGCAAGACTAGCGACCAATTATCATCTAGTGCTTAGCGTGCACATTTCAAACGAACAACAGGCTGCACAAAAGACATACACCTTACGCGCTGTCTCTGACCTACTGCCCATTGTATTTTTTTTCACTAAACGGTTGAAAAGATGTCGCACCACCAATGCCTTAATTCAACGCTTGCAGCGTTCCATTGCTTACCGAGAAAAACAAGAGAGAATACTAACTTCTTTGGTAGCATATTTCATTCTTTGTACATGAAAAGACTGAAGGATTTCACGTATATATGCTTGCTACGTATGACGGGGAAGTGATTATGTGTGTTTTTCTCATGATTCCTTCGGCAGGAACGGTGTGCTGTTCGAATGAGAGTCAAATAATAAATGAATTCATGCAAACACTGCAGGAAAACTAGAACCCGGAAGTTTTTCATTGTATTCGATATGTAGGACTTGAGTTAATACGTAAGACGTCCGACGAAGTTATTCCACCAACACTTGTCAGAAATAAAGCGAATAGTTCGCCTTTGCGTCATTTCCGTTTCGTGAAGCGAGAGCCTCAAGTGGCTAATTGCAATGGCTTATACCCGCAAAATAGCAGCTCTAGTACAGTGAGAGAAAAATATCATGTTTAGATCGACTAAGTTCCTTATCTAACCACCACTACCACGCACTTATTCTCTGTTCTTGCAGCAAGAAATGCCAAAAACACGCTTTACTTATTGCTTTGTGTGTAGCCTATGTCAGACAGGTACGGGTCTTTCTTATGTTCAAGTTGAGCCACAGAGACCATCAAAAGCAGCAGTGTTCAATTTATGCCAAACTAGATCCCCAATCGAGCGCCAAGAATAAATGCAGCAAGTTCGCGCTAAGGTTCAGAAAGTCGTTTTACCATTAACACACGATTGTTTGTCAACCTAACAATTGTCAAGATGTGTTTCTCTTCCTTTCGTAACAAGAGTCGGCCGTTTTGAGCTCCTTTGTCCGTGTCCTTGCAGGAATGCTCCTGGAACCGGAGCAAGGGAACAGCGAGAATTGCGCGGTGGCTTTGGCAATATTTGCAGCCGACCGGACTCCTTACACGGGCACGCGAAGGAGCCCACGGATGACGGAGCCCATATTTGCAAAGCATGTGATCCATTGTCTGTGAAGAAGTCAAAGTTTGTAGAAAATTGCCGCAACCGCACTGACAAAAAACACGAATGCGAAACCTGTGGTAAACAGTTCCACCGGGCAGATTACCTAGCTAAACATTACCGCACGCACACAGACGAGCGACCCCACAAATGTCAATATGTGCTAAAGCGTTCAGGTAGCCTTGTCATCTAGATAACCATAAGCGCCAGCACACAGGTGAAAAACCTTACATGTGCAAAACTTGCGGTAAAACATACACGCGGGTGGCAACAATCCGTAAACATGAGCACGCTCACGCAGAGGAAAAATGTCATGCATGCGAAAAGTGCTCAATTATTCAAAAACAAATATAATCTCAAGAGACATGTATACTCGCAATGTGGAAACAGCACTAAAGTTTGCGAAAGCTGTGATCGCTCCTTTCAGACCAATTTCAAATCTCCATCGTCACCGCCGAACAAAGCACGTTGATAAAACACTGTAATAGTGTATACAGTGTGGATGTCGTTTTTGAGACAAAGAAACACGGGATAGGCATTTGTGCCAGAAGGAATGCAAGATTTGAACGATGTCATGTGGTTTTTCGAAATTGCGGGACAAGACCTCGTCGCCGGAAGTATTTGGGGTGCTTCAATATCGCAAAATACTGCAGGTCCTTGGCAGCGCTCACTGTTTCATAAGCTATGTTGCTGGTGGACGTTGCTTTATCAAACTAATTTCAAGACAAACCCTAATGGGCTGCAAGACTGTGTTTTGTGTAACTAGAGGGTTGAAACGTCCACAAAACATTTTTGACCCCGCATTTTGTTAGAGAAACTTCTTGTGCGATTCTTTTCAGTGTGCCAGCAAACAAGCTTTAATAAAGCATTTTCCTAGTGATTTTGCATCTTAAACAGAATGAAAAATCTCTTATAAGGAAACATTTGAGAAAGAACGTACTTTATTCTGATCAACGAAAACGTAATTTCTGCATTATATGATGTCCAAAGGCCGAGTTGCCTGCGAGAGACAGCACTTGCAGATGCTTTTACGACAACGCATAACTACATTGTGAGCGTATGAAAATACCTTGCTTGAAATTTTGTTCAATGCATTCACTGTTCTTTGGCGCGTGTATTCATACCGCAGATGTTTGTTCTATACCATCAAATAAACTTATGACTGCAGGGAGATTGTATTACAGTCAGACCATTTGGAGCTTCACTTATAATATGGTCTCCCAATAGGAAAATTTTTAGTTATGTTTTATTGTGCCGGAACTTCTGAAGTCTAATGGATATTCCTTATCGACTTGGAAGTCGTCTATTTTAGTCGGACCGCTATCTAGCTGCAGCTGTGAAATATTTTTAGCCTGATGTGACAAAAGTTTCTGTGAAAAAATGACAATAACATTTCGACATGACAAGTAAGTTTTCATATACGTTTACACGCTTACTTGTATATAATTTTCCAGTGAACACGTTTCACCGGCAATCAAATGTTAGCTTAGCGCTCAGTGCATCACGCGCCTGCGTGTACAAGAACCTTCCCGATCTTTCTGACCAATTATACATTTTTTTATGCTGTAGTCAAACTTTTCGTAATCAAACTGCATGGTCAGTAAGAATAGAAATGTGCATTCTCGAAGGCTTGCAAGCACCAACGATTACGCTACAATCTTCCACGAATCACGCATCAATATTCGACAAACGTTAGCTGTAAATCACTTATTCGACGACTGACGCCTACGCTCGCAACTATCTTCCCGAGTGTAACTCGTTTTCTGCCTTCGCGTGCCCTAATTAAAGAGTTAGTTGCGTCACTCAAGCTTCTTGATAGTGTAGTGTTCGCCGTCACTACAACGTGGCATCTCGTAGGGGCACTTGTTGGGACCGGATACAACGAACAAGCCATGAAAATAACGTAACCTTTGTCATCGGCTAGCGAGCCTGCCACAAACTACGACTACCGCCCTAGTACGCTCGTCTAGCCGAGAATAACTGGAATATCGTGGCCCACTCAGCAGTCCCAATGACAATTAATTTGCCGCCACCAACGATCGTGATGCAACAGCCAATGGAGCCACCGTTCTTTCAGAGATAATCGTTTCAGATCCAGAAAGCTGGCTGGAAAACGAAGCATAAACAGCCACATATGAGAAATGAATGTGCGACTAGTTGCATCATGACTACTTCTCATTAAAGGACACCGCTAGGGCATGGTTTAAAAAACGAGACTCGAGCATAACAGCGTGGGAACTGTTTTACAGGGGCTTCCTACAAATATTCATGAGCGCCGTGCGCAAGGAGGCCGTCAAAGCCATGATATAAACTGGTGTGCAGCTACCGAATGAGCACATTGCGGTCATCACGGAAGATATGAACCATTTGATAGGCACGCCCACCCTGACATTTTGGAGAAGAAAGGGTGTTTCCTCGTGCGCGGTTTGAGGCAAGAAATTTACGCCGGACTGCTTCGTAAACCGGCCAAGACCGTCGCAAAATTTACGACAGAAGACACATTGACAAGACGCTGGAAATGCGCACTCGGCAACATAGGCGCCTAGTGCTTTCGCTGAAGTGAAATATACCGGCACTAGGCTCCGACAAGCTCACAAAGCCCGTCAGAGGCGTTGTACGCGAATGAGTGCGTAGGATGTTCAGTTCCACGCTGCCTCAAATAGCCTTAATTGTGGACATCCTATGAGGGCATATCCAGAAGTCATTATGAGTCCCTGGGTCTTTGCAGCTAAAGCAGGAAGTAATGACTTATGTCGCTGTAATCCACCGTCGACGTCCCTCTCCACGCCCACACTAGTGTGCTGGAACACCTTAATTGCGTCGCCAGTTGCCGCTACCAACCCAGCCGCCCACCAGCTCACTCAACTCCCCGAGGAAGACACACGTATGGTGTGCACCCAAGCATCGCCCGCTCTGCTGTCACTGCGGTAATACAGGCCACGTCTACTGTCGATAACCATACCGTGATATGGGATTACCATGTTTCGCGCGCTAAATCTTTACGTCCATAGTGAGGTGAGTGACCACGTTAAATTCCCAACAACTTGGCTGCAACTCGGAGGAGAGGCCGGCGATCACCCTGGCCGCGGCACTACCTCTCACTGCCGTGCCCACAGTACACTGGCCCAATACGTGGCCAGTACCTTCTTAAACTCATATTCGGCAGCCTGCACGACTTAGCAACGACACGCTGCAATTTCGACTAACCTCTCAAGGAAAAACACGCCGCCTATAGAAGATGCGACGTTACTGCGAGGCGATGCGATCCATACTTCATTCGACGCCACGAAATAACTAACGTAGCAATAATAACTAGCAACTTTGACGTGTTGCTCGATGTTCACGCAGTCGCCGCTTTAGTGGACACAGGAGCCGACTACTCCGTCATGAGTGAATCGTTCACCGTGCAGTCGGTGCAAGGTATGACTAGATGGTAACGCCCCCGAATCCAGGCAGCTGGATGTGAGCTGATAACACCGACTGCAATGCTACCGCACGTCACCCCAGAAGTAAATCTCGACGTGGCCGCCTTACTGCAGCGTGCCGAATAAGCACGACAACCTGCTTGCGTACCCATGACGCACTAGCCAAAGACGTACAGCCGAAGCTACAGTCTTCGACGAAGATATGAGGAGCAGCAGCTCGCCAGCGATCGTGTTTGGGCTGGGACACCAACACACCGACGTGGACTGAGTGAAAAGCTATGAAGCGCTCACATGTATCAGAACATTTTCGGTCATCCTCACTGATTGCATCTGACGCCTATGTTGTAGTGGAACCTTTTGTAGTTAAATTGCATGCGTGGCACAAATAGTGCTGTACATTCTGGAAGGCACACGAGCATATGCGATTACGCTGGAATCTTCGACTAATAGTTTATAAATCGCCGACGAGTTTGAGACGCAAATTGGCTTTTCGACGATCGACACATGTGCTCTGCGTTTCCATATTCCATGAGTGCGACTGTTTTTGTCTACACATGTTCGCCCTATAAAGAACTGGTTTCCTGACTCCCGCTTATTGCTACTGTGTTCCTCACGCTCAGTACAATGTGACACTATTGAGGAATAACGATTATTATAGCGTAAATTTATTTGGTTTATTCGAAGTTTCTAGAGGCTACGACCCTTTGCCAGACAAACCAGATTGGCTCGTTCTTGCGGATTGTGATTGGCATGCGCAACCCCCGCCATTTTCCTGTATTATTTAGCTCATTCCCGGCGCCTGCCGACTACTTTGGGGTCGGTCGACTCACGCTCGGCCTGCCACCTCTTGCGTTGCTGCTCCTTCTTTCTCGCTTGGCTCTGCGCGTCTCGATCGACAGACGAATAGATAGATACATACAAAGCGCGCGCAATGCAAGAGGAACAGCCAAGGGATACGAAGACAGCGTGCCTCCTTGTACGTCACCCCGCAGCAACGCGCTCTTCCTCTCTACCTCCAAGCGCTCTCCTTTCCCTGCACTCGATTCCCTCTCCCAGCTCGGCAGCATCGAACTTAACCTCGCTGATTTCACAAAGCGGACGTATACGCTTGCAGGTGAAAACGTCTTATCTAGCTGGAAGGCATCTGCGTTCAGTCGCAGCGCACCAATTTCAAGCGCACTAGCGGCGTCAAATTAAACGCGAAAGGGGGAGCGCGTGTCCGCTTCCATTTTCAAGCGAGAAAGCAAACATCACAGAAAACATAGGCGACAATATTGCAGCATAGCGCGAGCGTCATCGCGCAGTGCGGTGCAAGTGGGTGTGCGCTCTTGTCAAATGTAGTTACTGGCCGACGGCGAGCACAATACCTACATTTATAATTCGAATGCGCTGTCTAGTGTTCGCGTCTCAATTGACGCCCATAGCACAATATTTTAGCGCATTATTGCATGGGAGAAAATGGGACACGGAATGAAAGGCAACGATATGCGTAACTAGGCATTGTTTTGGTTACGACACTACACATGGAGATGTGGAAAGCATGTTCAATAAATAGTAAAGCAGGAAACGAAAACAGTTCCTTAGATACGTGAATCGTTATGTTGCTATTTGTAAGCATTGATAAACAAAAAAAGATATTTTCCGGCTATCGTTGACGCCGAATTTCACGGTTAAAGGAGATTTTTCTATACGACGGGTGGTTACCATGTCCGCGATTCTGTTATGGTCGCCAATTGTAAAGCGAAACGAAAATGTCTACACATATGCCACCGGGCATAACGCAATATACCCCGAAACGTGCAATGGCACCAGCAGAGCTCGGAATGGTATGCGGACAGACACTTTTGTTTCAGTGACGAACACGTATTCTACTCGTTGGTTTAGTTCACAATGTTAAATATATACGACGTCAAACAGCGGGTGCCAACCGAGGGGAATACATAGCTTACCACTTAAAGGTTGCCCCGAGAAGTCATGTGAATACCGAATAGGCCAGAGCACGGAAAGACGAATCGGAGAATTGCTGCCAGTTGGAAGGGGGCAGTTGCCGTGATGTAGGGCCATCGCTATGTGTTTCAGGAATTTTCGTCAGTTTTACATTACAAGACGGTAACAGACAACATACTTCTGGCCAAAAATATAAGGTCATGTCGCGTGTGAGGAAGAGCTGTATAGGTTGGAGACTCTAACTCAAGTTGGCAACAAAAATGGAAGCTGCTTTTGGATCCCTAACTACGCGACGCCCACTTGATCTTGTAGTACTGCCTGCGATCGTCGAAGTACATGTGTCGAAGTACAGGGCCATAAAACGATGGTTTAAAGAACAAATTCGGAAAGTAAATGGAGTCCTAAACTGAGAGGGAGCTTATGCCCCCCGGCATGTGCTTTCCAGTTGTGCGCAATGTGATAAAATGGCCAGTAGCAGACCATTACCTAGTGCTCAAAAACAAGAACTGTGACGATCCTGAATGTTACGAAATACATATAAGTATAAAAAGAATGAGTCAAAACATATGCAGTTTCGCTCGTCGGCGAATAATGTAAGGCTAACGCAAATGAGAGCATTGGCTGAGGACGTCTTGGAAAGCTAGAATTATGAAGAGCAGTGCCAGCGACCATGCAGTCCTCACTCTCTATGCTATTCGACAACCAGAAATAGTATCTCTTTAATTTAGCATCACGTTTTATTGCCCATTCCATCGTGTGCACACGACGCTGTCGTTTCCACCCAGTTGATGCCACAAGTGCTTACGTGTCAGCAGGTGCTCGGTGTGCCGTGATGCCAAAGACTCCAGAACATGGGGATTGCACTTTTCCGTGCGTAATCGTGCGTGGCTTAGTCGTCTGCAGGTGAAAGTTGCTGAGGACAGTGGAGCCCACGCTGAGTGCCAAGGTTTTTTAAGGCCCATCGGCAGAGACATCAGGCGCTTTTGTCTTGGGCCTCACGTATGTCCCGGACTGACCAATCCGTGAAAATTAAGCGGTCGCCTTTCCTCGTGCTCCTCTTCGATAACTGCTTCTTTTTTCACCTTTCCTTTTTCTCCTCTCATCGCCTCTCTTCGCAATTGTTATGCATTTCTCAGGCGGCTTAGTTCACCATTCTGTAGTGTACTCAGTCTTGGGTATAATTAATCGAGTTACAGTACCCGTGTACGGCTCACATGTGCCTTGTTACATGATAAGTCCTGCAGTGTCCCCTAGTTGGACTCCGTGCTGCGAGGCTGCCATTGCTATTCGAACAAAATACAAGGGTATTAGAACCACATTTTTCTACGACTACCTGATCATCGCTCGACAAAAAAAAAGAGACATGCCAACTCTACCAACTCCTTCACTCGGCTGAAAGACTTTCCACGGTTTCCACTTAGCACACTGGGAGAAAACTGAAAACCAAGCTTGAACGCTTTCTCCTTTTGTTGATGGATATTCTCTGACCGACACCATAGTCGTAGGTGACAGCGTGATAAAAATGGTCAGCGGAGATCTCTTGCTCGATGTTCGTGACAAACAGCAGTATGGAAAGCCAACCAGTCTTGTTCAATTGGAAGATATCCCAATCACCGCCATACTCCACTCATCTATGAACAGCGCCCTCAAAGCAATATCTGAGGCTAATCTCATCGATCTGACGGAAATTGTGCTCCTAGAGGGCTGAAAAGAACAGAAGGGGACCAATTCACAGCTAATCAACATCCGGCGTAAAAAAAAAATAAGAACTTTCCACGAAGCTTTTTATGCTGACCTTTGCATCTAGCTTTCTAGCACGGACCACAGAAGCGGGATGTATTGCATTCTAAACACGCGACAATGCTTCCAATGTAAAATCTATGAGCATCACGCACAGAGTTACCCTGGCTAGGGTGGCTAGAAGGGGAGGTGTGAATACCGGCGGCGCAAACGTGACCCCACAGCGCACCGATGCCGCGGGGCGGCGCTGTTGACCAAGGCGGGGTAAGCACGCAGCCGAAATGAGCGCCTCGCCAGCCTCGCGTCGGCTGCATCTCTACCACCAAAGTGAAAGTGAGCCCGTTTAAGGTATCCCGCGCTTTCTGCGAGCGTCAAAGAATGAATATTTATCATGAAAACAATGTCATGTCAGCCCAAATCATTACTCCTGTGAGATTTTACAGGCCCTGTTCGCACTGTATCGAGATTCAAACGCGTTTTGTCTGTGCGCATTTCGTGAGCTGGCTTTGGGTGTTAGGAGCTAGTGGGGGCTTCGAAATAATTTCGACCACTTCGGTTTCTTTAACGCGCACTGACATCATACGGCACACGGGCGCCTTGCATATCGCCTCCCTGAAAATGCGACCGCCGTCCTCGAGATCAGCAGTCAATCACCCTATGCGTGCCGTAAGACCTGTAAACTGCAGACATTACCTGATAAAGTCTGCATGGACGTATTTACAAACCAGTTTTTATCTGCGCTTGCAGACCTGTAGCATGTCATTTTGACGCTCATATAAGGAATTTACTATGATTGCAGACAGTGAAGCAACAGATCTGGTCGTGTAATCGTTTATTTACAAATGAGCAAAAATATTTACAACACACAAGGTTTCAGTGTTTTCCGTTTCTTCTCACTGCTCTGCTGATTGAAACTTTTAAGCAAAAAGTGAATCCTTGTGAGGCAATAAAAACGTATAACTGAGGCTGTCAGGGTAGCAGAATGGTCTAGGCAACCAATTTTTGACATTTAACCAATTGACTGCAAAATCTCGGCCACAGCTTTGGCATGCTAGCGTGTTGCACTGAAATTAAAATTATGGGGTTCTACGTGCCAAAACCACTTTCTGATTATGAGGCACGCCGTAGTGGAGGGCTCCGGAAATTTTGACCAACTGGGGTTCTTTAACGTGCACCTAGATATAAGTACACGGGTGTTTTCATATTTCGCCCCCATCGGAATGCGGCCGCCGTGGCCGGGATTCGATCCCATGACCTCGTGCTCAGCAGCCCAACACCATAGCCACTGAGCAACCATGGCGGGTGTTACACTGAATAAACGAGTGAGTTTGTTTTCAAGGGCATTGTCCAGCTTATAGAACGATTCTGAGGGATATCAAAGGCCCTCAAGGTCCCACTCTTTGGATGCCTCTGGTGGAAGCTCTCTGGGGATATTGCCTTTGTGGTGCTTCGTGGTCTTCACAATGTGTGGGCAAAACACGCCTTCTCGCCACATTTCATTTCATTTCATTTCATTTTATTACCTTAAAGACCCCTTGCGGGGTATTACATAAGGGGTGGGTGGTACAAAATACAGGAGGTTGCCCACTATCTTATTTTGAAGACAGAATACTCGTTACTTCATCCACGAAGGCAGATGAGGTGGTGATGGCAGCGACGTGGTGGGGAAGGCCGTTCCAGTCTTTAGCTGTACGATGAAAAAATGATGACGAGCAGGTGACAGTGCGCGCGCTAGGGCGAGCAACATTTAGTGGGTGGCCTGTGCGCAGCAAAATGCGTGAAGGTGGTACAATGTAAGGTGCGTGGCGAAGCGAGCTGGTGAAGAATTTATGGAATAATGATAAGCTCGCGATACGGCGACGGTGCGCTAATGTGTCCAAACCAGACTCTACTTTTAATGGTGATACGCTGATATCATATGAGTATGTCGAGTGAATGTATCTTACGGCGCGGTTCTGTATGGATTCTAATGCGTTGCTGAGGTAAATCTGGTGAGGATGCCATATGGGTGATGCGTATTCGAGTTTTGGCCTAACCAGTGTTTTATATGCTAGTAGTTTTACTTGTTGAGGAGCGTTGCGGAGATTGCGTTTCAGAAATCCCAAGGTTTTGTTAGCAGATGATATGATGTTAGTTATATGCGAACACCAGTTTAAATCATGCGTGATCGTAATGCCTAGGTACTTAATAGAGTTTACTGTGTCGATTGGGGTGTCATTAATTGTGTAGATAAAGTCATGCCGATTACGGCTGCGGGAAATTGACATAGATTTACATTTATTATTGTTTAGTACCATTAACCATTGATCACACCAGGCTGTAATGTTGTTCAGGTCATTTTGAAGATAAATGCAGTCATTACTATTAGTGATAGTTCGGTAGACAACGCAATCATCAGCAAACATACGAATCTGAGAGCAAACATGCAATGGAAGATCGTTAATGTATATTAGAAACAGGAGGGGACCTAAGACTGAACCTTGGGGTACGCCTGATGTTACGGGAAGAAATTCTGAGCTAGTATTGTTAACACTGACGGACTGTGATCGGTTACTAAGAAATTCTTTTATCCATGCTAAGACATTGGGGTGGAAGTTCAAGCGAGAAAGTTTTAATAATAAGCGTTGATGAGCTACTTTATCAAACGCCTTTGCAAAGTCAAGAAAAATTATATCGGTCACAGTATTAGTATCTAGATTTGAGTGTAGGTCATGAAGAAATGTAGCTAATTGAGTGTCACATGACAGCCCTTTACGGAAGCCATGTTGCGACGGATGAAAAAAGTTATTACTGTCTAGGAAATTCATTACGTGTGAGTATATGACGTGTTCCATTATTTTGCAAGGGATACTAGTTATGGATATTGGACGATAATTTAAGGGTGAATCACGGTTACCTGATTTGTAGACTGGAACGACCTTGCTCTTTTTCCACTCGTTAGGAAGCATGCCTGATGATAGTGATTGGGAATACAGTAGGGTTAAATACATGGCAGAGATGCGCTTTGTGTTTTTTAAAAGCTTTGACGTGATATCGTCAACACCAGCTGATGAAGATAATTTATGATTATCAATTAGTGCGGATATTCCGTCTGGCGAAAAAATAATATCCGGCATTGGAGCCATGGCAGCAACAGTGAAAACAGGAAGAGGCACGTGTGGTTCGGTAGTGAACACAGATGAAAATGCATTGTTAAACAGTTTCGCACAGTCAATATCAGGTAAGATTTCACCATCTTTCGAAATTGTGACACCAGGGGATGACTGGGGATTGATAACCTGCCAAAATTTTTTTGGGTTACTGCTGAGCAGGTGGGGTAGGTCTGAATGGAAAAATGAGTGCTTCTGTTGCCGGATAGCTATCAGGTAGGCGCGTTCAGATACATAGTATTTTTCCCAGGAGCTAGGGCTTGGCTTCAGTTTAGCGAAGCGAAACTGACGTTTCTTTTTGTTTTCCAATTTTTTTAGTGCATTAGTGAACCATGGTTTATTGCGATTAGAGCGAAGTAAGGTGGTTGGTATAAACTGCGCAACGAGGTTAGTCATCTTATTTTGGAAGAGTAGCCAGTTTTCTTGTACTGAGCGATTTTCAAAACCTAATTCAAATGATTCATAGAATGCAATTAGTTCGCTGTTTATGGTGGTATAATTCCCTTTTTCATATAGGCGGATTGTTTTCTGATCTGAACGACGTACTGTAGGAGAAAATGAGAAAACAGCGTGGATTACTTTGTGATCACTTATTTCGCGTAGGTAGCTAATGGAGGACATGCTTTCAGGATGAGTGGTTAGTATGAGGTCTAGTATGTTAGCCGAGACATGAGTTGCACGCGTTGGCTCTGTTATCATCTGGGAGAGGTTAAAATTAAGGCAGATATCTAAGAATTCTCTAGCTCCTGTCGTGCTAGTAACTGTGCTGGAATAATTTGACCAATCGATATGTGGGTAATTGAAATCCCCAAAGAGCAAGATGCAAGCGTTCGGGAATTTTTTAGTTAATTGGGTCAAGGTATTATTCAGATGGCGGGAGAAGTCAGGATTAGCGTTGGGGGGACGATAACAGACGCCAAGAAGTAGTAGCTGCGGATTAGCGCGAATGATAAGCCACACAACTTCTAGATCAGTGGCCACATTAACTGTGGAGCACATGAGATGTTTTTTTACTGCGATAAGAACGCCACCGCCCCGAGTACCCTGCCTATCTTTACGAAAAACATCGAAATGCGGTAGTTCACTCAGAACTTCACCGTCATTTATATCATTGGTAAGCCATGTTTCAGTTAGTATAAGTAAGTCACTGCCAGACGAAGATACTAGATCTGATACTTGTTGCCTTTTCGGAAGAAAGCTTCTTATGTTAGTAAAAATAACAGAGATTGAAAAAGGTTCTCGGGGGACAGGCAGAGCACGTCGGGACGAATGCTGGTGACCACGCGATAGCTATAGTTCCTTCACGGATTGGGAAGCTGGATCAAAAATGTAGCGTTTTGAACCTATAAATAATGTTTTGAAGCGAAGAGAAAAAGGAACTGATTGGTTTCGTGCAAAAGCGATAAGATGTTTTCGCGCGTTCTGTACCGGCTTAGAAAAATCCTCACCCATGCTGTATGAAGTGTTTTTAAGCTTGCGGCCATTCGACAAGATGGATTCTTTTGTTTTAAAGCAGGAAAGTTTGGCAATGATGGGCCGGTTACGATCGGGAATGTATCGACCAAGGCGATGCGCTCGCTCGATTTCCCTTGGCTCTAAAGAAACATTTAACTGGTCAGAACACAGCCGAATGACCAGTTCTTCTGACTGAGCAAATGATTCGGATTTGTTAGTATCCGTAATGCCATAGAAGATCAAGTTATTGCGCCGAGAGCGATTATCGGCATCATCAAGGCGAGCTTCAAGGTTACAAACCCGTTGAACCGTCTCAGCGGTGTCGGTTTGCACGGTTCCGAGCTGCTGCCTGAAGGGCTCAATTTGCTGGCAGTTTGCTTCAACGCTTGTTAAACGTCTACTGAGTTCGACCAGGGCGTCATTAGTTGCCAGCAACTTATGTTTAAGATCCTGGACTTCCGAGAGAAGTTTAGATTGCCCAGAAGACAGTTTCTTTAGCTCCTCTAAGACTGCCGCTGTATGGGGTCCAGGATTAAGCTCAATATCGCCTGATTGCAGCAACAGGAAACGCGCAACAGCAAAGCACTCACACGCCATAGAAAACAAACACTGGGGGCTCGGCAGCTGTACCAAGAGGTAATTGCTCGTCCTTTTAGCAAATAAACTGCGTGGTGAACCAACCTGCATGGCGAAGAGCAGCGGGTTAGTGGACATGCTAGAGGCACAGCCGCTGAGCCCACGAAACGAGTTGCACAGATGCGGAGGATATATAGCTGCCGTGAAGGCGGCTGTCGATGACGATGGTGCTTGATTGGCTTGACCGAGGTCCAGGAACAGCGAGGGCGATACCGATTGTATGGTTCCGTTGATAGTAGATGCACAAAGATGCGTCGTAATCGCCAGCGGGTCATCGTTTGAGTAGGGCCATGATGCGCACGCAACTGGCATGCACGAAGGAACGGGGACGGCCGGAACACGAAGAAGCGTCAGGATGATTGCCTCGGTAAACACCTGCATGGCGAAGAGCAGCGGGTTAGTGGACATGCTAGAGGCACAGCCGCTGAGCCCACCCTACAATGTAATAAACTAGCCGTGCGTCGCTGCGGTGCTCAACATAACTTTGGTGGTCCACAGCATCTCGCCCTCGAATGACGGAATGGCGGGAGGAACTGCAAAACAGGCGACGAGACCAACTGACAGCGGAGGGCGCAGGCCAGCGCGGGAGTACCACGCCGTAATACCACGCCGCGAGCAGCAGCGCCAAGTTCCCCCTGGTGGCATCGGTGCGCACGGGGGTCACGCGCGCCCGAAGGAAAGCGCCGCCGGTATTCACACCTCCCCTTCTAGCCACCCTACCCTGGCTAGCTCACCGGTGCAAAACGTGCTGTCCGAGGCCACCCCTCGGACCAATGTGCTGGCACAACTCGTTGAAAGACGTGAACTGCGGTGGTGGCTATGCTGCATATTCACGGCCATCTGCACACAAGACAAATAAAAAAGGAAAAAGAAGTCATCCACATGAAAGTCGAAAAGCACATCTCATTAAGAGGAAGCGTTAGCTCGGGCGCTCCTATGTAGATACGTGTAAACGGAGAATTCGTTTTTCTCGGCGATCACTGCGGAAAATTTGACGAGGTTTGTTGCATTTAAAAGCCCAGCTTAGCATCTAGTGACTCCTGGTTTCCAATATTTGATTTAGGTCGTAAAGTTTTATTAAAAATGGGTAAATTTGAGAATGTTCAAAAACAAAACTATTAAGTTTACAACTCTCTTACTCAGCAACGAAAAACGATAATACAATTCAGTGAATTGCATCTAATGGTACATCTAAAGCAGTCAAATTGATATGTTGTACATGAATGTAAAAAATTTCTCTAACTTGGAAATGCAGCATTTGGAGAACCTTTGTGCGCAACGTAACAAATTCACGTAAGTTATAAAATGGCAAATTGAATTTTTTTCGCTCTCAATAATCTAATGGTTGCCGTTTAGAGAACCATGATATCTGTTCTGGATGCAGAGCTATGAAATTGTAAACTACGTGGATCTATATTATTCAAGCTTCCAAATTTTTGAAAATGTTTCTAACAAAATACAAGACATAAATCGAAATTCCGCTTCCAGCAGTCACTAGAGTTTAAGTTTCTCTCTCTAATGCAATAAATTTCATTAAAATGGGCCCAGGGTTTATCTCTGAAAAACGTTCTTGTGTTTTACATGTATTTGAATATATCGGGAGCGTCGGAATTGGGCCCGACTAAAGCTTCTTTTTAAAAAAGCCCTATAAAAAAAGTGTTCGGTATTGTTCACCTGACTGGGGCAAAAAAAAGAAGGTTATTGATCACAGGAATGGAAAGGGAAAACAAAGTTCGATTTCCCCCGGGTACAGGAAACAATTTCCTTTAGTGGCACTTCTACGGCGTTATAGATAATGTATTCAAATCAGTAGAACTTAGTCGCAACCTTGCTGGACTTACAAAATCAAATATCTAAATATAAGCCTCAGGTGTTTAGAGTCCAGTAGAGGAATTTTAACTAAGAGCAACTAAACTTCCTCCTTTGATATTTCATCTTCTGAAAACACCTGAAGATGGCGTTACCTCATTCGGTGGTATGACGCTCACTGTATAGGCAAGTCTGTCATTTCGCATCTACAACGTAAAATGCCTCTCGAGGGAGTGTCTATGCGAGTAATTCAAATTGATAGATTCGTTAAATTTATCCTTTACACATCAATTCTATTTTATTAAAAATTAAACATTGTGGTTGGTGGCTTCAGTGATGCGCAATTTATGGGTGGAATCTCGGAGCGGTGCGAAAGGTCGGCTCATGCAACACGCACTTGTCACTTCCGGTGCATGCTTATTAGATAAGGAAGAGGCTGCCTATTTCGACATATCAAAGAATTCATATTCTTTCATTGATTTAGTGCTGGTAAAGCCACGCTGCTCACCTACTTGGAGTGGAATGTTATTACATTCTTTGAGGAATGACCCCTTCCCAGTAGCATTTACTTTAATGCAACAACTCGCCTCTTTTCCCCATGTCGATATGTTAGATCTTGTTTTAGATGACTGGTCACATTTTGAAGCGAAAGCATCAAATGGCCTATTGACCAAAATAGACGGCGTCTGTAACAGCGAAACGACACCTATATTCCCATTTGCTGCGGAATCACGTCACGTGCGCGTCTCGAGGAGCAGAGAGGGTGAAGGGTACACCTTCTACCGCACTGGCGTGACACGTGTTGGGTGAAGGCCGAGGGCATCGCCACGACGCCACGTCACTCTCGTTTTCAGGTGCCTGCGTTCTCCGAGGTCAGGCTCTCGCCTGCGTCCTAACTTCGCCTCGGTAATCACTGCAAAGAAGGTAATGTACGAAAAAGAGCAAAAAATTCGAAAGAAAAACGTTGCAGATAATGAGTTTAGAAAATATGACTCAAAGCTCCGCAGCCGACTGTCTTACACACTGGGCTATACCAGCGCCTCCTAGATAACAGGACTGTGCACTCTGCATTAAGGCATCAGGCTATTGGGCCTAAATTTTCATTGCTAAGCCAGGCGTGACTAATGGAGGGAAGCGAAAATTGCTGCTGCTTACTCGATGGCGTCCACTTTAGATTCTATGGCAGTCGGGCGAGGAAACATGACGTCACGGAACGAAGGGCCTCGGTCTTGGGCTACCTTAGAGGCGTTGGCCAAGCGTCTTGACGCGCTCGCCTTCCATCGAGGAATTCATAACTCGAAGGATCATTAAGCAAAGCGTTCAATCGGACATTTATGCTTTCGTATTCAGAACTTCAAACAAGTAGTTAGGCGTCCTCGAATCATTAAAGCATCACCATATCAAACACGCTATTATACAGGCGAACTTAGCATCGACGATGCTGTAGCATACATTAGCGCTTTAATGACCGACTCAGCAAAAACTTGTAGGACGCTTAATCTTGGCCTTTGAGCGTGGGACGTTGTAGCATTCAAAGGTCCCTGATTGGTTCTCACATTTCCCGGAAACTGCAGCTTACGCACGCACAACGTTTTCGTGGAAACGCTGGTAGGAACGCGGCCTCTTGCGTAGGCTGATCCCGGAGGTTATGCACAGCCACGTCGAATAAATACAATCAGGTTTATTTTATTGTTTGACAGTTTTAATATTTCATTCTAACAAGATGTGACATAAAAACATGTGCTGTCGGTGGTTTGTTTCAGGACATTTGTTTGTGGGCTGTCATTCCTAAAATTCCGCGGGAATACCTTGTGATGAATGTAAGACAAGGTATGAGATACTTTAGGAATAGAATTGCTTTCCAATATAACCCCTATAGACAGCTTGTGATAAGCAAAGTGTGGCACATACATATACATTGTTATAAGTGCTGGACGTTACGATTTAGGGTACTCCTGTGCCGGACGCCGACATCGCACTTTCTGCGAGACGGGGCCCTTAATGCGATCGCATTAAAGACGTTCTTTCCGCATACGAATGGCAATACGTGCAGAAGACTTGTTGAATGAGGATTGCGCAAAGACACCAAAGAAACAAAACAGAGCATGAGGCACACTTCCTCGATACCCTTTCAGAGAAAATTTCATAAAATTAAAAAGGTACGTCACAGACTAGGCGGACAAAATTGCACACTAGTGAGCAAGCTGGGAAACTTTCAAAAGCGACGGTTTATTGCAATTCATTTTTTCGTTGAGTCATGCAGGCCCCCGTAACGGCAACTTTCGCTACGGTACATTTTTTCTATACAATCAATAATCTTTACCTAGATTTCTATTAACTAGCTGTTTTAACATGCATAGCAAGGATCATCTTTGTAGCAAACAAACAGAAGCACAATAACAATTCATTTTCAGGTAAAATATTGATGAAATAAAGTATTTACTAGACAGTATTACGCAGCGGAAAAAAGTGCTGCATAGTTTGAGTCAAAAATGTACTTATGAACTATATGCAATTGCGCGAACAATGTCTAGCTGTGATTGCATTTGTTATCTTTGTTTATTGAGAGATATACTGAGAAAGATTTGAATATACTAGGCGTGGAATTAAATGCCGTTCTGTTTGGCGTTTGAAGCACGTTTTTATGTACAAAGGCTACACGCTAGCTGTCACGTATGTCATCAGCTACAGGAACAAAAAAAAATAGAACCAGCATATGGTAGTAGGAAGAAATGAATCACTAGACTACGCTTGTATCACCTAATGAGCACCTATAGGCTTTCTGTGTGATGGCAGCGCATTGCTTTTCTAGACTGCTGACCTTCTGAGAGACTACATGTGCTCTTCCCCTCCTTAGAGCGTGGACACTTTTCGCTCTTGCTTACGTAATAAATACTGACACAATTTACTTCTTTAAATTAGCCTTGTCTGAGCCATAAGCGTTTTAAAATAGCCTGTTGATGATTAGTACAATTTATTTTCGACCGGCACAGCTAGACCACATATTAATTGCGCAATAAAGAATGCACATCCATTCATAATGACCAGGAAGTCGAAAGCTTGTATGAAGACCTAGAATCGGTGATGGGTAAAGTAAAAAAAAAATACGCTATACTGATGGGCCACTTCAATGCCAGGGTAGGCAAGAAGCAGGCTGGAGGCAAGTCAGTGGGAGAATATGGCATTGGTTTTAGGAACACCAGGGCATAGTTATTATTAGAGTTTGCAGAACGGAAGAATTTGCGGAGAATGAATACCTCCTTCCGCAATGAGGATAACCGAAAGTGGACGTGAAGGAGCCTGAATGGTGAGAATAGAAATGAAATAGACTTCATACTCTGCGCTAACCCTGGTATCATAGAAGATGTGAACGTTCTCGGCAAGGTGCGCTGCAGTGACCATAGGACGGTAAGAACTCGAATTAGCCTAGACTTGAGGTGGGAACAGAAGAAACTGCTACATAAGAAGCCGATCAATGAGTTAGCGGGAAGAGGGAAAATAGAGGAATTCCCAATCAAGCAGCAGCACAGGTATTTGGCTTTAACTCGGGAAGAGGGCCTTAGTGTTGAAGCAATGAACGACAATCTTAGGGGCATCATTAAGAAGTGTGCAATAGAGCCGGCGGTAACTTGGTTAGACAGGATAGAGGTAAGCTATCGCAGGAGACGAAAGATCTGATTATGAAACACCAATGTATGAAAGCCTCTAACTCTACAGCTAGAATAGAACTGGCAGAGTTTTCCATGTTAATCAGCAGGTGTAAGGTAGCTGACATAAGGAAGTATAATATGGATAGAATTGAGCATGCTCTCAGGAACGGAGGAAGTCTAAAAGCAGTGAAGAAACTAGGAAGAGGCAAGAATCTGATGTATGCGTCAAGAGACAAAGCCGGCAATATCAGTACTAATACGGATAAGAAAGCTCAAGTGGCTGACGGGCTCTATAGAGATTAATACAGTACCAATGGCTCCCACTACGATAACAGAAGGAATGATCTAGAGCAATTTGACATCCCCAAAGTAATGCCGGAAGAAGTAAAGGAAGCCTTGAGAGCTATGCAAAGGGGAAGGCAGCTAGGGGGGATCAGGTACCAGCAGATTTGCTAAAGGATGGTGGACAGATTGTTCTAGAAAAACTGGCCACCCTGTATACGCAATGCCTCGTGACATGGAGGGTACCGGAATCTTGGAAGAACGCAAACATAATAATCTTAATCCATAAGAAAGGGATGCCAAAGACTTGAAAAAGTATAGACCGATCTGCTTATTTTCTGTTGCCTACAAACTATTTACTAAGGTAATCGCAAATAGAATTTGGGACACCCTAGACTTCTGTGAAACAAAGGACCAGGGAGGATTTCGTAAGGGCTACTCAAGAGAGCAGGATTGGCCACTCTGGTGCAGTACTCGTCCACAACCTTCTATATGAATACAAAAATAAGTGTACATCAACGTCTTACCAGTACTCACGTGCGGGGCAGAAACCTGGAGGCTTACGAAAACGGTTCTACTTAAATTGAGGACGACGCAACGACCTATGGAACGAATAATGATGGCTGTAACGTTCAGGGATAAGAAAATAGCAGATTGGGGGAGGTAACAAACGCGAGTTAATGACATCTTAGTTGAAATCAATAAAAATAAATGGGCATGGGGAGGGCATGTAATGAGAAGGTAAGATAACCGATGGACAATAAAGGTTACGGACTGGAGTCCATGGGAAGGGAAGCGTAGCAGTGGCTGGCAGAAAGTTAGGTGGGCGCATGAGATTAAGAAGTTTGCAGGGACAACATGGCCACAAGTAGTACATGACCAGGGTAGTTAGCGAACCATGGGTTACGCCCTGCAGTGGGCGTAACCAGGCTAATGATGAGTGAAACTCAACAATAGACCATATTCCAACCATCAATCAGGTGACAGAGAAATGTGCGGAATATAACTAATCCTTATATATAGCTTTCATTGATTACTATAAAGTGTTTGTGTCAGTGGAAACCTCAGCAGCCTTTCAGGCATTACGTAATTAGGGTGTACACGAGCCGTATGTAAAAATGCTGAAAGATACCTATTGTGGCTCTACAGCCACCGTAGTCCTCCATAAAGAAAGCAACACAATTCCAATAAACAATGGCGTCAGGCAGGGAGATACGGTCTCTCCAATGCTATTCACAGCGTGTTTACAGGATGCCTTCAGAGACCTGGATTGGGAAAAATTGGGGATAACAGTCAATGCGGAATACCTTAGTGACTTGCAATTTGCTGATGATATTGTCATGCTTAGTAAGTCAGGGGAGCAATTGCAATGCATGCTCACTGACCTGGACAGGCAAAGAAGAAGGGTGGGCCTAAAAATTATTCTGCAGAAAACTAAAGTAATGTTTAACACTCTCGGAATAGTACAGCGAATTCCGATAGGCTGTGATGCACTGGAAGATGTAACGCAATACATCTACTTAGGGCAGGTAAGTGACCGCGGATCCGGACCATGAGACTGAAATAATCAGAAGAAAAAGAATGGGGAGCTGGGGTACGTTTGGCAGGCATTCTCTGATCATGAACAGCAGGTTGCCATTGTGCCTCAAGAGAAAAGTGTATAACAGCTTTGTCTTACTAGTACTCACCTACGTGGCAGAAATCTGGAGGGGTTCGAAAAGGGTTCTACTTAAATTGAGGACGACGCAACGAGGTACGGAAAGAAGAATAATGGGTGTAACGTTAAGGGGGTGGAGAAAAGAACATAGCAGATTGCGTGAAAGAACCGACGCGAGTTAGTGACATCTTAGTTGAAATCAAGAAAAAGAAATAGGCATGGGCAGCGTATGTAATGAGGAGGGAAGATTACCGATGGTCATTAAGGGTTATTCATTTGATTCCAACAGAAGGGAAGCGTAGCAGGGGGCAGTAGAAAGTTAGGTGGCCGGATGAGATTAATGAGTTTCAAGGGGCAACATGGCCAAAATTAGCACAGGACAGGGGTAGTTGGAGAATTATGGGAGACATCTTTGCCCTGCTGTGGGCGTCGCCAGGCTGTTGATGATGATGAAAGCCGGCACGGTGTAGAACAAGCTCAAAAACCATGGACGTCATAACTTTCCGCTATTTGTTCTCAGTAATCAGTCGCGTTTGCAGCGGCGGAACCTTTTGTACCGCAACCATTTTCAAGAAGCAGTGGAAGCACGAGTGAATGGCTCCTGTACCCCTTGTAATTCAAACGATGACGAAAACATGAGTGGGAATCCGTTCACCGCGAGAGCACAGTGAAAACTGACTCGACTGGTGACTTGGCTTGTTTCTGCTCGCGGCCCCTTACTTGTTGTGGTTCGGCAATCGCATCTCTTATAAAGACCTCACACTTCATTATTTGTTATTCATTTTTTGTGAAAGTTTGTGCAAGTCAAATATTTGAAGGCTGGTGTGGGAAGTAGCGTATTTTCTTTAAGGACAGCACCACTCGTCTTGCTGGGCATGAAACGCAATTTACGACTGTGCAGCAATCACGCAAACTGTCGCCGCTGTGCTGTGTATGACTGAGTTACGGCTATGCACGGTGCATGAGCATTCGTTACCGAATATGCGCGCCAATTGCGAATAAGTTCTAGTTCTGTATTGCTAGGGGTTAGCGAAGACAGCACCGCAATTTGTGGGCAGCAGAACAAAGGGAGCACCACTGGTCGGATGGTACGAACTACCTGCTTCATTTCAACTGAGCCAGAGAGTGCCCCAGCAGTCAGAAGAATTGTAGCATCTGATTATCATAAGGTAGTTAGGCTTAACTTAGCTTCTATATCTCCTGCTCTTCCATCCGTATTCAAGACACCGAACATGGACCCTATCAAATGGGCACGCGGGGCACGCCACAAGGCGCGGTGTTGTTCCCACTGCTCTTCAATTTAGCTATTCTGCACCTTCTGGCACAGTTGAATGATATTGAAGGCATACGGCATGCGATGTATGCTGATGATATCACGATCTTGGCCACCGCAGGCAACTTAGGGCACATGGAAGAGAGCCTGCAAGCAGCAGCACGGGTAGTAGATCACTACGCGGAGTACTGCGGCGTCCAATGTGCACCAGCAAAGTCAGAATTTGTTCACTTTAGGGCTTCCCCTAAGGATAATACAAACATCCACTTATCCCTCAGCAGTGGCCCCATCCACGAGTCTAAGGAGATTAGAATTCTGGGACTCTTCGTACACCATCAGCGAAAGGTCGACACAACACTTGGAAAGCTCCAGAAGATTGGAGACCAGGTGGGTCGAATGATCCGCCGGGTTTCCAATAAGAGAGGAGAGTTACGAAGCAAGGATGCGGTGTAGCTCGCTCACGCTTTTGTAACTAGCCCCATCCTGTATTCAGTACCCTACCTCCACTTGCGGAAGCACGATGAACACAGGGTAGAGGTTATCCTCCGCAAAATGATGAAAAGGACGCTTGATCTCCCGGTATCCACTTTCAACGGACGACTTCTCATCTTGGAATGGTCAACACCTTCCAGGAGCTCAAAGAAGCTCATCTAAGAAATCAATACACAAGGTTAGCCGAAACACCATCGGTTCAACTACTTCTGGCTCGACTACACATCCAACACAATTTTCACATACAAGAAAGAGTCAGAGTGCCAGAACTATGGAGACACGCCATCCGAGTTCGACCCCTTCCAACCAAGATGGATAGAGAAGACCACATTGGACGCCGCCAAGCTAGGACGGAAGCTTTGGAGCGTCACTATGGCAACAAACATGGAGTTTACTATGTAGATGTCGCTGGGCCATCCCCCGAGGGATGGTATACAGCAGCAGTCATACATCGGGGAACACAGGTGGATGGGTTCACTTTTCGTGCCCCAGGTACAACACAAGCAGAGGAGGTAGCCATCGCCCTAGCTGCCTCGGACTTTAATTCTAAATATATCATTACGGATGCACGTGGCGCGTACCGTAATTACGAGGCAGGTTGGGACACCCTATTGGCCGAGCGAATACTGAGAAACTGCAGCAAGGATGACGATCCTACG
This sequence comes from Dermacentor andersoni, assembly GCF_023375885.2. NCBI lineage: Eukaryota > Metazoa > Arthropoda > Arachnida > Ixodida > Ixodidae > Dermacentor > Dermacentor andersoni. The sequence goes on from NW_027314755.1 coordinate 4,335,154, forward strand.
CCCGCTGTATAGTTTGGACTCCTGGCCATCAGGGCCTTCAAGGGAATGAAGCTACTGATGCGGCAGCCCGAGCACTCACTTACCGGACGTCCCCTTTTGCCCCTGAGGTCCTGGAACAAGAAGTCAAAATTCTCGTAACTTTCAGACATTTCTACCTATGATAAGGATAGCCATCGCCGGTACCCTACCCCAGCTAAGGGACTGGAGAAAGCGAACGAACGCGTTCTACTTCGCTTATACACCAACATAATGCTGTGCCCGGCAGTAATGAAACATTTTGATCCTGCGATCGCTGGCAGGTGCCAACACTGTGGCGAGGTGGCTGACACTTATCACATGGTGTGGGCCTGCCAGCGAAATTCGGCTCTCACCCCCCAACCCAACCCTACCCGATAGGACTGGGAGGCGGCCTTGCTTGGTTGCTCAGACCTTCAGGCCCAAAAGTTCTTGGTCAAGAGGGCCAGGCTGGCAGCTTCGACCAATGGGGTCCCGGACTAGGGACTCCACCTAGTATGTAGGGCTCCTGCGCGAGTCCACACCTCTCTTTCTTAATAAACGCTTTCCACGACCTCCACCACCACCAGTGCTTACACGAGCAACAATCTGTTACCAGCAAGATGTGCACTTCGCTCTGAGAGGACCATGAAAAAAAGAAGCGATATCATTCAATAAATGCGCATTTTTGTTTTTGTAGTTGTAAGTGAGGGTTTGCGTGCGTAGATCATTCGGCGAATAGATAGCAAGGTTTATCAGGGCGCACATGCTAGCGTTCAAAAATGTGCACAGACGCGTCAAGGTAGTGCCGCACTCAAACGTCTGGCTTTTTTTTCCAGTCCTGCGGTATCATTTTAATCGTAACCCCGAAGTAACAAAAGTTTTATTAGTTTTCTTTCTCGGCATTGAGTGCGCATGCGCGGTGATTCAATAACGCGCTGTCGACAGTACACGCCAGTTATACGACATCGACACATCAGTCATGGCTGAAGAAAGCAGCAACGAATATACGCCTCTTGACTTAAGCATGAAGAACGAAGCAGCACCAAGTACAAGCCTCGACGGTACCCAGGGCGCTTCATCTACTTTGGGCGCCTACAGAACGTGAGCTGTACCACTTTTCAATTTTTTCTTTGAATACTGTTACACTTAGACACGACCCATATAATAGGCTTTAATATCTGTACATTTGTTCCCACCTAAAATGTGTCTTTTTGAGAGTGAGCTTGAGCTTTGAAATCGGAGGCGTTCTTAGATCAAGAGGAGTCGACGCAAGGGTGGTTCGAAAATATTTCTGCACGCGCGTGGTATCTGATTGTTTGAACGAGGCGCGTGGGTGCCATCACTCGAGGAAAGAGGAGGAAGAACGCTCTCTGGCTGTCGAGCTGTCGGCTGAACTGGGCAGCGCTTCATTATCCCTCGTAAATACATTTTGTAAACAGTCGCCAGTTTTAATACTTAGTTCCCGTAACATTCTGGTCGAGGATGCCGTTCCCCGTCCTCGCCACAGAGCTCCGCAGCGACCGCACCGTCCTGCTTTACGCCATTCCTCCCGGTGACAACACCTCGTCTCCTTCTGCTCCGGCGACCCTAACAACAACGTGCCATGTTCAGCGCAAAGTCAGCTCTTTAGCGCTCAGGATAAGATTTTTCAGAACATGTCGCGAACGTATACTGATTGAAGCAAATATTTTTCATTGATGTATAAGTCTTGCACTCCACACACGCGATGGCGTGCCGTAGCTCATTGTCCCGGGAACACATTAAACATGGTTTCACCTTTTTTTGTCCCAGCTAGTAACTGTCTGATGAATACTTCCTTAATTGTAGGAATGCTGACGATGCCTTGCGCTACCAGGGGAAAACACACCACACGCCGATGACCGACGAGACTTGCAGTGTCGACGGTACGTAGGCGACTGTCACTCGCCTTCACCACAAATTTAGCAGATAGTACCTACGGTTACCGTGGTAGAGGCACATTTATTGCGTATAAAGAACTTTACTAGTGCGGCCAAGACGGTTTCCGCATGAGCCAGCTTATAAATGTCCCTACTAAGGATTTCGTGCTTATCTCAATATATCCAAATTCATACATAACCTATGCAGTAGAAGTTTTTGAATGAATTTCTTCTTGTATCGGTGGGCCGGTAAAGCGCGCTCCAAGATGAGGGTATAATCTGATACTGTACGTTAACCCGCCGTGGTTGCTCAGTGGCTATGGTGTTGGGCTGCTGAGGACGAGGTCGCGGGATCGAATCCCGGCCACGGCGGCCGCATTTCGATGGGGGCGAAATGCGAAAACACCCGTGTGCTTAGATTTAGGTGCACGTTAACGAATCCCAGGTGGTCGGAATTTCTGGAGTCCTGCACTACGGCGTACCTCATAATCAGAAAGTGGTTTTGGCACGTAAAACCCCAGTATTTAATTTTTTAATACTGTACATTCTATGTAGTGATTAATTCACTCGTAAATGGATTCAGCGCTTGACCATCGGTGGACAATTTTCTTTGCCAAGCAGAGTCTCAGTGAATTTGACCTACTAACATAACAATAATGTTTCCCTTAAACATTAAAACAAACTCCAAAAAGCAAGTGCTTTGGTGCGAATGCCGTGTGTGATGTGCAATTAGGGCGGCGTTTCAGATTGTTTTACTAGAGAGTCATAATTGTGCTGTTATGTTTTAGGCAGGGTGTGAGAATTGCTCATAAATAGCATGTTACAAGCAGCAGACATATCCCGCCGCGGCCGAATGCAGTAGTTACAGCGCACAATTTGGGGCACCTCAAAACAGCTAATATTGGAACTCTTGGTTCTTTTATACCAAGCAAGCCAAGCCACAACCGCAGCATAAACAAACTTGAAAAGTTAATGAAAATGCAGCACAAGGAGAAACAACATTTTTGGGTACTCGTTTGCGTTCGGTTGAAATAAACCTTTACGAAATATCCGAACTATGGGCACCTGAAGCATATACATTTTTCGTATGGACAGAGTAACAATCACATACCCAATGATTTCCAATGAGTGTGCCACTACATCAAGATTGTAACGCTTTTTCAACGAGAAAGACTAGACCATGGTGGAACACCAGCCTTTCAAACTCAATGTTCTATTTTTGTAAGGTGATTAGCTTTCCTTGGATGGCTCAAGCATTATTCGTTCTGCCAGTATCCGCACAACCTCTTTCGCAGGCCTGACGAACATTGCGACTTCAACGGCGCGACTGCTGAAGTTCGCAATGCCAGACAATAAAAATGAGTTCTTTATTTTCGCCTATGCTATCACGCTGGAGTTCATTCGAAATCGAAGATGAAACTCGTGTCTTTAGTTCCGGTCGTTGGGAATCCGCGTTGAATGTTTTCTGTGGCGTACGAAGGCGTAGACGATAAGTCATCTGGGTGTAGTAATGCCGTACACATTCTTAGCCAGCTCCCACCCACTCTCTCTTCGTATTGGAAATTAAAGTGCATTCTAAAATACGGCGTGTCCCTGCAGTATTAATGCTAATTGCAGTAGCATCGATGGTCATACTAAAGAGGGTTCTGTCGCAATTTCCGTCTTAATGTCTCTCACGTTTTCCTTTCAGTTTCACGCTATTTCTGCAGCAGTATAGGGAAGGTATGTACCTAGCTGCAATAGTTGCAGTGCTATCCATAGAGTACACACTTTTAACGTGCTTGGAGGCCTTCCGTTGCATAGTTTAGCAACATTGTCCCATGAATTACCACTTCTGCATTTCTTTCCAAGCTAATTTGTTGTCTGCAATACGACTCTTTCGTATGCGCATTGTGCAATCTTTTTGAAAGTTTTCGTATAGCCTATTGATGGGCTACACAGGAACATTGGCGAGGTCACCCGTGGTCGTAATGAGCTGGTAAACCTGCACTGCTTACAGCCGGCGCTTAAGGACTGCACCTACACGAGTCACCAAATGGAGTTCGAATAACTACTTTCTGAAAGACGAGTACGTCGTTCAATGACGCACATATGTGTCATAGAAGGTGAATAAATTAAGGGCGTATGGCAAACAAAAATTTATATCCCTCGGTAGATGTGCGTCCTCTCACTTTTTCATTGTCGTCGTCTGCGTCGGGCTATGTCTGCTGCTCGTAATTAATGAACAATAAGCAAGAACTTCGTGAGGCATCTAGTGCGCATATTACTGGATAACACAGCAAATATGTTCGGTCAAAGGTTTAACGCTCAAGAGACAGACATGTCGTTTTTAACTTCGAGCACTGTCGTGTTCTGCCCGCGGGTTGAGATAAAACGTGACATTCCCCAGAAGAATCCTACACTACACAATCTTGATCGTGCTCGCCTTCCCCATCGCCACATAGTTCTTGCATACATTCAAGACATGGATAAAAGACCGCGTATGGAAGCACCGCAGTAAAGTTTCCCTACCACTAAAATCTTCTTGCCTAGCACCATAAGCATGAACTATCCATTTCCATGAATCGCGCTTGCACTAGGCGAATTAACATCTTTACTATACTTTTATGCCATATAGGTGTCACCAACAATGGCAGCACACGTTGCCAGCACTTGGGGTCCATCAGGAGCATCGATAACGTGAGGCCCAGCACAAGTCGCGCTGGCATGGAAGAAGCATCAGCCAAATTTGAAGACAGCGCCACGTAAGTTCACATTTAGAAAAATTCCATAAAATGCAACTCAGAGTCGACAGGATTGGCTACCCGTGTAACAATATGCCCCTACTCGGTAATTTCTCCTTTGGAGGGCTAGCTCGGATGGCTGAAACAGGTACTGCATCATCACTTTTGAGCGTTCGGCTGGCGCGGCTGGCCTTGACAAACTTCACGGTTCCAACAGCGCGACCGGGCACCACACGGAAGTGTACACACCCGATGCCACAACCACGAAGCTAGACAAGCTCGCCCGATTTTCCATCCTGTTAACACGCCGCAATGTGCGGTACACTTGCAGGTTTGCTCCCCATTCTGGAGTATGTAAAGATTGTGAAGGGAAGATGCTCATCCGAGTCGAGGCTCCTCAAATGAAACAGGGTATTCCTGTTTTCCTGTAAAATTCCTTTGAGAATTACACCAGCACTCACGCACTTGAGCGAGGGACGCAAGTTCCGATGACTTAAGTGCCAAGTATCAGCTGCTGTTCAGATTATATGGTGTCAGCATAAAGGAGAACCTTTATCTCAGGTTACGATACCTAAGTACACTCTAACAGACAAATGAATATGCTTCGCAACCCATTGTACGCGTATTGAAGCTTGCGGCATTTAAAACAATATGATATCGTATCTGACGCTGTTGCATATTAGATTCGTGATATACTTAAGAAAGCTTTAAGAAACTGCAGTAACAAAGTTACGTCTTTATTACTCAGAAATAAAAATACCGCCATGATTCAATCAACTGCACCAAATACCACATTTAAAGTGCTCAAAATTGATGTATTACACTGCGCTCTGAAATTTTCTCTTTTAAGGGTAGATCATTCACCAGTATTTGGACACATTGTATACATTTCAATGAAATTGCAAATCAATATAAAGAATGTTGTCTGCTTACGAGGCCCCAACTGATGCAGCTAATAGAACTGCGATATATATCTTATTCATGTAGTTAACTTTGGAAATTCTAAGCGTCAATTCTCTTTAAACTTAGTGATTTCATACTTTTTACCACTTGCGAGCCTGAATAAAATTTATGATGGGTAATTGGCCGGTATTTAAATGGCTCTATCAAACGAAGTCTGACTGTTTGATAGCTCTAATTTCTTCATTACCTATTCCGGTATTGATACGGGCCAAGCTGGCATGATTAGAAACGACGTACAAGGTAACAACACATCACTGCAACCAAACTATAACATCGCATCAGTCATGTAAACAAAGGCAACAAGCATAAATCAAAGCACATTACCGTAAGAAAAGCGCCCAATGTTCATCTAGTGCTTTGCGTAGACATTTCAAATGAGCTACTGGCTTTACAAAAGACAAACACCGTGTGCGCTGTCTCTGCCCCACTGCCCGTTGTATTTTGCTTCACCAAACGGTTGAACCAGTAATGCCTTAACTCAACGCTTGCAGTGTTCATTAGCTTACCGAGAAAAAAGAGAATACTAACTTCTTCGGCAGCATATTTCATTCAATGCACAGAAAAATACTCTGGGGAAATCATTGTGTGTGTCCTTCTCACGAAGCATTCGACAGGAACGGCGTGCAGTTCGAATGCGTCAAATATAAAATGACTCCATGCAAACACTGCAGGAAAACTTGAACACCGTAGTTTTTCTTCGTATTCGTTATGTGGAACTTCATTTAAGACACGTGATGTGCTATGGGCAGTCAGTCCAGGTCAGAAATAAAGCGAATAGTTCGCCATTCCGCAATGTCTATTTGTTAAAGCGAGAGACTCAAGTGGCTAATTGCAATGGCTTATACCCGGAAAATGCGCCTCTAGTGCAGTGAGAGAAAAATAACATCATCATGAAGGTTTCATACCTCCGTAAGCAAGCAATGATGTAATGGCTGGATATGAACGAAGGAAAGAAAGAAACATCTAAAGAAGGAACGAGCGAACAAACGAGCGACGGAAAAAAGGAATATGTCAAAAGAGAAAAGAAATAACCTTTAAGTATTGCATTAGGTTCTCCCATGTGACGTTGAGGAGGTGAACCTACAGTGCCAAACTTTAATTTGAACTGCGGCTCACTATGTCTGACCCGTCAAATCGTACAACATAACTAAAGGCATAAGCTCGCGTGAAGCAGTCTTTCGTCTTCAGGTGTTTGAAGAATGTAACGTGCTGCCGAACTTTTTTTACTATTCCTAGCCGACAATCCATCCTTAAAAATCCACTCACCATTAGAATAGCCCATAATTCGAAGTTTGTGAGCGCCTGTGTACATGCTTTCATTTCGCGATATATTGACGCAAATATTTCGAAAGACACGTAGCAGAGGTCAAGCGCGACGGCTTTTTTAAATGACTGATCGAAGAATCCATTGTTATAGGCGGTGGAGCTTGCTTCCATAAAATAGTACACAATTCACGTCAAGCATAAAATCCAGATTGGAAAATAATCGCAAACCAAGACAACCAAACCAAGCAAACCAATCAAGCTGGAGCGAGAGCCGACGCGAGGTGATCGTAGGATGAATTGAGCCCTCTGGCTAAGACCAGATGCTAGTACGAAACCAGCGGTCGGTAGGTCAGCATAAAGCCAGTTTTGCGCGCTCATATCATTGAAGGGGCAGCTATCATTGGTCTCCGCCTCTCGACCCTTCAAGGCTCGCTTCACCTGCTGCTCCGCGTTCGCTCTTTCATTTTTCGCTCTTGCGCTCATTCGCTCGGTCACGCCGCCGACGCTCGCCGCAAGAATGAGTTAAGAGCTGCGTAATAAAACGGATACTTATTCTATGGGATGCAAACAGTCTTTTTCAATGCCAAATGCCTCACTTCCGAGGGCACGTTTCTGGACTTTTGCTTGAATACTGCTTGTGAGCATGCTGAAGACGGAGTTCTATTTTTAATACTTAGACCGGGTACTTTCACCTACCATCACTGACAGATATTTCTACTCTCCTGCACGTGTTTCATGTAGGATATACATGACGTATTAGATATTGCAAAGTTTCTCTTATGCTGGCATCTCGTACGAGGGCAGTTCTTAATTTCCAGTTTAGCATCAGAGGCCACCGAAAAGGCAACTGTTCAATTTCTGCCAATCTAGAGCCGAAATCGAGCGCTTAATATCAATCCAGAAACTTAGCTCTAAGATTGAGCGAGTCGCCTTACGATTAAGGAGCGATTTGGTTTGTCAAACTCTCAATGGGCCAAAATCTTTTTGTCTTCCCATAAGAACAATCGGCTGTATTGAGCTAAGTTGTCCCTATTTTTCCAGGAATGCTACTGGAACCAGAGGAAGAGAACAGCAAGTGCTCTGCGGTGCCAGTGGAAAGGTTTTCAGCAGACGGGACACCTCGCACGGGCAACCCAATGAAATCACGGACCGTACAGCCCCCATGTTCAGAGCACGTGATCGATTACCTGTCAAGAAGTCGAACCACAAATGCGTAATATGTGGTAAATTGTTAAGCCGTAATACTACTCTAAATGCACATTACCGCGTGCATACAGGCGAGAGCTCCTACAAATGCAAAATATGTCATAAAATTTTCGCGCACAGGGGCAGTTTCCATTGGCACCAAAAGATTCACACAGGAGTGAAACCATTTATTTGCCAAATATGCACTAAACCATTCAAAAGCAAATGGGAACTTACCAGGCATCTCGGGTCGCATAGTAGCGATAGACCTTTCGTTTGTGAAATCTGTAATCTCTCCTTCAAACGCAGGTCACATCTCCGAAGTCACCAACGTATTCACGAGGGTAAAATGCTGTACGAGTGCAAGCAGTGTGGATTTCGTTCCTCAAAGAAAGAAAACCAAGACTCACATCTCTGCGAAAATATTATTTGCCACTTGTGTGGAGGTTCGTTTACAGATGAATCTCAACTGATTGCACATCTCGTGACGCATAGGGGTGGGCAGTCTTAACATTGTGACTAGTGCGAAAGTAAAGTAAATCACCCACGGATGTTGCATAGGAATGTGACCGTGAAGTCGTACAGGAACCGACATTCCGACATTCTCCCACAGCGCCGCAAACTAAGATCGTGTGGATTGACGGGCTTCTTTTGGCGTTTAAAACTGCTGAGTGAAATGCGAGGCGTAATGTATGCCGCTTGATTTTTCGTAATTACGAGACAAAACGTCGTCTCCAGCAAAATTTGTCATGCTTGAATATCTTAAATATCGAAGTATACAGCAGGTCCTAACTAGAACCCACTGTTACCACAACTCAGTTGTTCGCCAAAGTAGCTTTAGCAACCTCATTTCTAGACAAACCCTAATGAGTCGCAATTTTGTGTTTTTTGCTAATAGAAGGTTGGAATGTTCGCACAAGATGATTGACACCTCATTGAGTTTTGTGCAAGCGTTTTGACAGTGTACTCGTCAACAAGATTTATAAACATGCCTCCGAAAATTCTGCAGTGCACCACTCATTAGGAACCATTTAAAAAAGGAGGCACTGTGTTCTTATCATCTAATAACTAATGAAACTAATCTCTTCCAATAATTCAGGTCCTTAGGCATTCCTGCCTCCCAGAGTCTGCCTTTAGAACAAGGCATGGGTAAATTTATATCCCTTACAAATTGTTGAATAAACGTCATTTTTCGGTTCTCTTTAGCTCTTGTATCGATACCGGAGACTTTGAATCATTACAATGCTGATGACAACAGTGAGACTGTACTAGACTCAAATCATTTGGAGCTTATCCATATATCATCTTCCACTACGAATATTTTAGGTATTGCCGTAGTCTGGTGGAAACTCTGCTAGATTTAAAGCCCAGTTTTTTATTCACTTTGGAGTTTTCTCTTTTGACTTGCGCTTCACTCTAACTGTAGCTGTGGAATGTTTTAGCCTGATGTGACAAACTCATGCATGCGAGCAATGACAAGACGAGTGCGATGCAGTTTTTATTTCTATTATTGACATGAGTCCTTCTGTATCTTTTTCCAGCGAACGCGTTTCACCGAATAACAAATGTTAAGTTACAGCTCAGGGCATGAGGCACCAGCATTTATCAGAACGTTCTGCAATATTGTCGTCGATCCTATCTTTTTCCTATCTTGTAGTTGAGTCGTTTGTATTCAAATCGCACGGGCAACGCGAATACATTTGTGCATTCTGGAAGACACGCGAGCACCAACCATTACGCTGGAATCTTGTACGAATAATGTGGGAATAATTGATGCTCCTCAATCGCAAATCATTTGTTGGACGATCGACTCATGTGCACGACACTATCTTTCTGCTCGAATGTAACTTGTTTTGTGGGTTCTGGTTCGCCCAATAAAGAGTCCTTCATGACTCAGTTCTTCTGACTGTGCTGTTCACCGTCACTACAACGTGACCTCTTGTAGAGGTGTTTCGTGGACACCGCATAAGTCCTACCAGCCGTGAAAATAACGTGAAAATTGATATGGACGGGCCAACTATCTGCATGCTACGACTACCGGTCAAGTACGCACCTCTGCCTGAGAAGGCTACGAAGAAAAAAATAAATGAAATTATGGGGTTTTACGTGCCAAAACCACTTTCTGATTATGAGGCACGCCGTAGTGGAGGACTCCGGAAATTTCGACCACCTGGGGTTCTTTAACGTGCACCTAAATCTAAGTACACGGGTGTTTTCGCATTTCGCCCCCATCGAAATGCGGCCGCCGTGGCCGGGATTCGATCCCGCGACCTCGTGCTCAGCAGCCCAACACCATAGCCACTGAGCAACCACGGCGGGTCAGGCTAGGAAGATCATGGCCCAGACAACTGCCACAATGAGAGTGCCCATGTCACCTGCAGGGACGTGTGCTGCAAAAGCCAATGAAGCCACCGATAATTCACTGATCACCGTTTGGAGATCTTAAAAGCTGGCCGCAAACCTTACGCAAAAACCACTGTGTTTAAGAATTCCATGTGAGATGCTGCGGTTTGGCATTTTCGCAGTAGATTTCTACAAACATTCTCTAGCGTCATGCCCAAGAAGTGGGCAGAAGTTGAATGAGAACAACGTGTTCTTCAAGGCAGAAATCAACTGTTAATTCATCTACACCGACCCGCGCATGTCAGAGTTGGAAGCGTTCTTCCACGTCTGGTTTTGAAGCAAGTTGTTTACGCCGGATTGATACGTAAACCGGCCAAGACCATTACCAAGTTCGTAACGGAAGCCCCGGGTATCGAAAAGGCGTTAGAAAACCCACTCGGCGACATTTTTCGCCTGTTTTTGCCGAGAAGAAAAGTTCAAGCGCTAAGGTCTGATGAACTCCGAAATACAAACAGAGCAGTTGCACGCGAAGAACTGCTTAACATGTTCTCTTCGTCGGAGCCTCAGGTAGCCATAATTGTTGACGCCGTCTGAGAGGAGTTCCAGCAGCAATTAGCCGTCACCAACAATGATTTCGTTGCTTTTTCTTTTATAAGTGTTCTTTTGGTCTACGCACTCGTTTGGTGCTCGTAGCCTTCGAACGATACTTTTTAATGTGGGCGCATTAACACTTGTACTTTCCATCTTTTTCCGGTGAACCCGTGTCACCGCCTAAAGTGTTTAGTTATCGCTCCGCGCATGACGCGCTTGCATGAATCCGAACCTTCTGAGTCAACGTCCCTGATTTTGTCTGCTCTCTATGTTATAGTGGAGCCTGCTGTAATCAGACTGCATGCGTGACGTGAATAGTGTTCCACATTCTGTAAGACGCTTAAGCCAATGCGATTAGTCGGGAATCTTCGACTAAACAATTACAAATAATTGACTCTCTTGAGCCGCAGATGAGTTTTGCGACAGTTGGTGCATGTGCTCACTGTTATCATTCAGGCAGGGTGTAACTTGTTTTGTGGGCGCAGTTTCGCACAATAAAGAGTTGATTCCGTTACTGGCGGTTCTTGCTGCTGCTGTGTTTTTCACTGTCACTTCAAAGTGAAAATATCGATGATTAACTCGCATCTTAGTGGAACCTTAGTTGTTAATAAAAGGGAAGCCTCCTAGCGAGGTGAAAGGTACGTCTTGTCTCGTATTGCTTTAGTTGCAGATTTACTATCAGTGCCAAAAAAACGCGAACAGTGGAGCCCGCGTCCGACTCATAGAAAAAACTGTGGGCGCCGCGGCTAGTCTTACTGCACTGGGCAATGATGCTCGCCCTATAATGCGATATTTTCGAATCTGCTTTCATTGATTTTGTTTTCTCACTTTGAAACTAAAGAGAAACGAAATAGAGGAGATAAATTTCGAAGGGAAGGGCCAGCATCATCGACCGGTGAGGTCAAACCAGACCTGTCCGCCTCTCTATGGTGATGACTGGCAGATGGTGAACGCTAAACTTTTGTTCCGCTTCGTAAACGCAATGCGCTGTCTGCGCTTCATTCAGTGCCGATACCAAAACATTTCCCCACATTGTGACAAGGAAGAATAGGGGGAAAGGAATGAAAGTCAACTGTTGATAGCAAACATACGCACACGCCCAGAATCGTTCCCATAAACGGTTCCGCACTAATTCAATTAAAGAAATGATAAATTATTGGAATTCAAAGTTCATGAAAAAAACCACTTGGCGCAAGTGGGGAAGGATCCCACGTCTTCACATTACACGTTCGATGCTCCATACCATAGGAAAACTTTCGCTCACCGGGACACCGGCGCAGGATGCCGACACCGACGCCGAATTTTCAGTCACGTACGGCACCCTTAACGTTTTCGTGGTAAAATTTATCGTTCCATAAAAGAAATACCATACACGCAAAAGACCGGTAACTTTGTGGAATTAGGATTGCAGCAAGAGGATTGCAGCAAATGACGATTGCAGAAAGAAAACAAAGCACGGCGTATACTTCGTGGATACTCAAGCACGGAAAATGTTATCGAATCAGAAATGTAAGTCAGAGTAGGCGACGCAGTGGCGGCCTGAAGAGCAAGCTGGGAAAAGTTTCGAAGCGAAGGTGAAATCGCGTTATATGTTTTTGTTCATTCAGGCAGGCCATCGTAATGGCCACATTGGGTGCGGTGCGTTTTTCCTTGACAACGAATAATTTGTTTCGCCTAGGTTTGTATAAACTGTGTTCAACACGCTTAGCAGCATCAACATTGTGGCAAACAAGTAGAAACGGTGTTATTCATTTTTCAAGTAAGATATTACATAAATAAAATTATTTGCTAAGCAGTGTCACGCCGCGGCAAATGTTTTGAGTAAGTTGAAATAAAAGTTTACTAGTGATATATACGCAGTTTAGTGAACAATGTCCAGCTATATCAGTGTTCGATATCAATGTTTATGGACAGATTTTCTGAGAAAGCATCGATGACAGGAAGCACGGAATGAAATGCCATTGCGTTTTGCATTTGGAGCACATATTCCTCTACGAAGGCGAAACTGTCACGTACATCGTTTCCGAAAGGTATTAAAGACCAAAAAATAACCGATATCTGGTAGTAGCAAGAACTGCATTACTTGAGGCAAAGCGCGAAAAGGCACGTATTACAATTGAAGAGAACAAAGACACAATGCTTCTCTTATGTTGTCGTACACGGGCATTTGCGGACTTTTCATGAAGTTATGCAGTACCAACTAGCCCACCTGTCTGTTTTCCAGAAGATGTCAATTACTTGACTACGCTTGTATCACCTAACGAGCATCTGTGGGCTCTCTATGTGACCTGAGTGCGTGTCGCATGTAGACTGATACCCTTCTACGAGACTGCTTTTGCTCTTGCACTGCAATCACCCTGTTGCGAGACTTTTCACTCTTGGTTACGCAATAAAAACAGACATAATTTACTTCAATAAATTAACTTCTGAGCCAGTAGCGGGTCAAAATCACATGCTCTTTCTCAGTATCCGGTATTTTCAACTGACACAGCTACAGCAAATACAGATAGCACACTGAGGCCAGCACGATGTATAACAAGCTCAAAAGTCATCGCCGTTATAACTTTCCACTATTCCTTCTCAAAATTCATCCATGTTTGCAGCGGTGTGATCTTTTGTACCGCAAATGTTTTCATGAAGCAATGGAAACACCAGAAAATGGCAACTGTCCCCCTTGTATGTCTTACGATGGCGAAAACAGGAGCGTGAATCCGCTCACGGCGAGAGCAAAGGGAAAACTGACTCGACTGCTCACTCGGTTTGTTTGTGCTAGCGGTCCCTCATTTGTTGTGGTTCCATTCTCGCAACTGTTATAATGGTTTCGAACTTGGTGCTTTTTCATCCATATTTGATTAAAGCTTGTAAAACACAAATCTATGAGGTGCAGAGTGGGCAGCAACGTGTTTTGTTTAACGACAGCACCACTGGTCGTGCTGGGCGTGAAACGCAATTTACGACTGTAGAGAAATCACACAAAACTCCCTAATGTGTGGTGTATGACTTTAGATATTGACTATGCATGGCGCATGAGCGTTCGCTACCGAAGAGCTGCGGTAGGTGCGAAGCAGTTGCAGTTCTGTATTGCTAGGATTTAGCGAAGACAGCACTGCAATTTGACGGAAACAGAACAAAGCGAGCGCCATTCGTCAGGTGATAAAAACGACCTGCTTCATTTCAACTGAGCGAGAGAATGCCACAGCAGTGAGCAGAATTGTAGCCTCGGTAATCAAAATAATTATGGGGTTTTACGTGCCAAGACAACTTTCTGATCACGCGGCATGCCGTAGTGGAGGGCTTCGGGAATTTAGACCACCTGGGCTCCCTTAACGAGTACCTAAATCTAAGTACACGGGTTGTTTCGCATTCCGCACCCATCAAAAGGCAGCCGCCATGGCCCGAATTTGATGCCGCGACATGCTGCTCAGCAGCCCAACACCATAGATCTGGTAATCATACGCTAATTCGGGTTAACTTAGTTTGGTTACCTCCTGCGCTTCCATGAGGGCTTACACGAGCAACAATTTTATCCAAGCAAGATGTGCGCTTCACTTTAAGAGGAGCATGAAAGAAAATTAGCAATATCGTCCAGTAAGTGCACTTTTTTGTAGTAAGTGAGGTTTAGTTTAGCGAGATGATTTGGCGGACAGATCGCACGGGTAATCGGGGTGCCTCTGCTGCAGATCCAAAATTTGTAAAATGGCGTCAAGCAAGTGGGGGACTCAAACGTCTATATTTTTCCAGATCTGAGGTATCATTTTAATCGAAAAACACAAGTGACGAAAGTTTTATTAGTTTCGTTCTTTGTTGGCATTGAATGCGCAAGTGAGGTGATTCAACAACGCGCAGTCGATAATACACGCCAGGTATAGGACATCAAAACATCAGGAATGGCTGAAGAAAGCAGCAACGAATACACGCCCCTTGACTTAAGCATGAAGGGCGAAGAAACACCAAGTACAAGCCGTGACTGTACCCACGGAGCTTCATCTACTTTGGGCACCTACACAACGTGAGCTTTACCATTGTCAATTTCGCCATTGAATGCTGTTACCCTTAGACACGGCCCATATAATAGGCTTTAACATCTGTACATTTGTTCCCACCTAGAACGGGTCTTTTTGACACCCAGCTCGAGCTTTGAAACTGGAGGCTTTCTGAGATCAAGACGCGTCGACGCAAGGGTGGTGCGAATATATTGCCATGTTCAGCGCAAAGTCAGTTGTCAAACGCTAAGGACAACATTTCTCAGAACATGAACGTATACTGACAGCAGAAAATATTATTCATTGATGCATAGTTCTTGCACTACACACGCGCGATGGGGTGCAATAGTTTGAAGTCCCGGGTACAATTCCGGATGGCACCACCGTATTTCGATGAAAGCGCACTTTAAAAAGGCTCTTCATTACTTGAATTTAGATGCTCGTTACAGAAGCCCCGACGGTCAAAATTTATGCGCTGGCCCGCTAAATTCGCTATTCGTTTGATCAGGTCATGGTTCTTGCACGGAAAACCTCGGAATTAGTTTTAACCGCAGTGAACAATTGGTGTGCCGAGCCGTTAGTGTTTTCTAGACAACTCGTCAAAGTGCGCGTAAGTACTGTCATTTGCCAATTAACAAAATATGTAACCAAGTGGGTACTGCACGCTTAAAGGTTTATTTTAATAAAAAGTAGGCCCCGTGCATGAACAGTTAAAACTTGGTTTAAAACGATTGTGCTTCCCTTTGCATGTGTTGCTTAAAGGCAATAAATGCGCTTTAGAGGAAAACACTTTTTTCGCTTGGAGTTGTGTGGTTAAAGAAGGTATTGTTTCTGCTTTTAATGTTCTTTGACAACCTAAATTTAGATCACTTAGTTTTAAATAGTGTTCTTTTTTTCAAATATTCTACCTTGATACGTGGAACACTTTCATTTTAGTAGTACTGCTGTGGCATTGCGGATAATGTATTACAATGCGAGAGGGATAATTAAAACCTTGATGACCTTCCTAAACTATTCCTTGAACATAATGCTAAAGCATTTTTGAGCCAAGAAGAGGCCTTTAAACTCTGACCAATCAAACTTCCGCTGATCGGCCATCTAAAGATACTATGACGAAGGAATTGCCTCGTTGGCACGTATGGCAATAACTGTGCAAACGAGATTGTCACTTACAATCCACAACTTAAAATTCTGCTCGAGTCAGTGTCTGTACAAGTAATTCTAACTGACAGATTGGTTGCAATTCATTCTCTTCACCTTCAATCTAATTCAGTTTCAGTTCAGTTTATTGTCCTTAAAGACCCCCGGAGGGGGTATTACATAAGGGGTGGGTTTAACATGAGTTCCACATTTGGTACACTTCATAAGTTATATTCAAAGTGATCAATCACACGCTGTAGGAATGAAGACAGGCAAGTGATGCTAACAATGTCAGCAGGAAGGCCGTTCCAGTCTTTAGCTGCTCGAGGAATGAATGAGGCGGAAAAATGAGTGGTTCGGGCACGCGGCCGTGCGACTTGCTGCGGATGACTGGTGCGGTGAGAGATGCGTGCCGCAGGAACGATGTATGGCGCATGGTGAAGGGTACTGAAAAAGAACTTGTGATAATGGCGTAATAATGAACATAATATTTTATGACTGGTGAGTGAATGCTGGTGGTGAATGCTCAAAATTTCTAGCGAGACCCTCGGTGCGACGCAAAAGGTAAGCCCATGGAACATGTTCTAGTAACCTCCGGTGAGTTGTTAATTAAGTGGAGACCACCTATTGTAATATATCACACAATAAGTATTGTTCTATTGATTCGGCGCTTGGCCCGTGTGGGCTTCTTCCCTACCTGGAAAGGAACGTTATACAATCTGTTTAGGTAATGAACACTTGACAGTAGCGTCCACTCTAATGCAGCAACACGCCTGACCTTGGCAAATTCCTATGCTGATGTTAGCTTCGGCCAATTCGTCGTATTTGAAGTAATCAACATGTCTAATTCGTTAATACATAAGCAAACTTAGCGTAGAAGACGCAATAGCATACTTTAGCACTTTTATTGCTGACGCCATAAAATATATGCAAGAGTGAGAAAAATGAGGACTGCGAAGAGACGACAAAAGCAAATCAAAACACGGGGCACACTTCTTCGATACCCAAGCACGTGAAATTTTATCGAATTGAAGAAGGTAAGTCAAAGGCTGGGCCGACGCAAGGGCAAGCTGAAGAACCAGCTGGGACAGTTTGTTTTTGGCAGATGGTCCTGCGCACAAGAGATTCAAGTCTGGTCTGGGCTAACAAGCTTACAGTGGCAGGAAACTCATCCGTAGACACTGGTGAATGACTGAGGAGGGAACCTGGAAGACCACACATATACTCTTGGTGAACACTTCGAGCATGTCTGTAGCTCTATGCCTAAAATTTAACCATCTCTATCTTTTCCTTAACATCTATTACAGCTTCTCTGATCTCCGAAGGAAACTTGTGCTGCCTCCGGCACGTTCATTTCGCCGCGTACTCAACTGACTTCATCATCATCATCATCATCATCATCATCATCATCATCATCATCAGCCTGGTTACGCCCACTGCAGAGCAAAGGCCTCTCCCATACTTCTCCAACTGCCCCGGTCATGTACTAATTGTGGCCATGTTGACCCTCCAAACTTCCTAATCTCATCTGCCCACCTAACTTTCTGTCGCCCGCTGCTACGCTTCCCTTCCCTCGTAATCCAGTCCGTAACCCTTAATGACCATCGGTTATCTTCCCTCCTCATTACATGTCCTGCCCATGCCCATTTCTTTTTCTTGATTTGAACTAAGATGTCATTAACGCGCGTTTGTTCGCTCACCCAATCTGCTCTTTTCTTATCCCTGAACATTACACCTATCATTCTTCTTTCCATAGCTCGTTGCGTCGTCCTCAATTTAAGTAGAACCCTTTTCGTAAGCCTCGAGGTTTCTGCCCCGTACGTGAGTACTGGTAACACACAGCTGTTATATACTTTTCTCTTGAGGGATAATGGCAACCTGCTGTTCTTGATCTGCGAATGCCTGCCAAACGCACCCCAGCCCATTCTTATTCTTCTGATCATTTCACTCTCATGATCCGGATCAGCAGTCACTACCTGTCCTAAGTAGATGTATTCCCTTACCACTTCCAGTGCCTCGCTACTTATTGTAAATTGCTGTCCTCTTCCGAGCCTGTTAAACATTAAATTAGTTTTCTGCCGATTAATTTTCAGACCCACTCTTCGGCTTTGCCTCTCCAGGTCAGTGAGCATACATTGCAATAGGTCCCCTGAGTTACTAAGCAAGGCAATATCGTCAGCCAATCGGAAGTTACTAAGGTATTCTCCATTAACTTTTATCCCCAATTCTTCCCAATCCAGGTCTCTGGATACCTCCTGTAAACATGCTGTGAATAGCATTGGACAGATCGTATCTCCCTGCCTGACGCCTTTCTTTATAGGGATTTTGTTGCTTTCTTTATGGAGGACTACAGTCGCTGTGGAGCCGCTATAGATATCGTTCAGTATATTTACGTACGGCTCGTCTACACCCTGACTACGCAATGCCTCCATGATTGCTGACATTTTGACTGAATGAAACGCTTTCACATAATCAATGAAAGCTATATATAATGGTTGGTTATATTCCGCACATTTCTCTATCACCTGATTGATAGTGTGAATATGATCTATTGTTGAGTAGCCTTTACGGAATCCTGCCTGGTCCTTTGGTTGACGGAAGTTTAAGGTCTTCATGATTCTATTTGCAATTACCATAGTAAATAATTTGTAGGCAACGGACAGTAAGCTGATCGGTCTATAATTTTTCAAGTCTTTGGCGTCGCCTTCTTATGGATTAGGATTATGTTAGCGTTTTTCCAAGATTCCCGCACGCTCGAGGTAATGAGGCATTGTGTATACAGGGTGGCCACTTTTTCTAGAACAATCTGCCCACCGTCCTTCAACAAATCTGCTGTTACCTGATCCTTCCCAGCTGCCTTCCCCTTTGCGTAGCTCCCAAGGCTTTGCTTACTTCTTCCGGCGTTACTTGTGGGATTTCGAATTCCTCTAGACTATTCTCTATTCCATTATCATCGTGGGTTCCACTCGTACTGTATAAACCTCTATAGAACTCCTCAGGCACTTGAACTATCTCATCCATATTAGTAATGATATTGCCGGCTTTGTCTCCTAACGCACACATCTGATTCTTGCCAATTCCTAGTTTCTTCTTCGCAGCTTTTAGGCTTCCTCCATTCCTGAGAGCTTCTTCAATTCTATCCATATTATACTTCCTTATGTCAGCTGTCTTACGCTTGTTGATTAACTTCTAAAGTTCTGTCAGTTCCATTCTTGCTGCAGGGTTAGATGCTTTCATACATCGGCCTTTCTTGATCAGATCGTTCGTCTCCTGCGATAGCTTACTGGTATCCTGTCTAACGGAGTTACCACCGACTTCTATTGCAGACTCCTTAGTGATGCCCACAAGATTGTCGTTCATTGCTTCAACACTAAGCTCCTCTTCCTGAGTTAAAGCCGAATACCTGTTCTGTAGCTTGATCTGGAATTCCTCTATTTTCCCTCTTACCGCTAACTCATTGATCGGCTTCTTATGTACCAGTTTCTTCCGTTCCCTCCTCGAGTCTAGGCTAATTCGAGTTGTTACCATCCTGTGGTCACTGCACCGCACCTTACCGAGCACGTCCACAACTTGTATGATGCCAGGGTTAGCGCAGAGTATGAAGTCTATTTCATTTCTAGTCTCGCCGTTCGCGCTCTTCCACGTCCACTTTCGGCTATGCCGCTTGCGGAAGAAGGTATTCATTATCCGCATATTATTCTGTTCCGCAAACTCTACTAATAAATCTCCCCTGCTATTCCTAATGCCTATGCCATATTCCCCCACTGCCTTGTCTCCAGCCTGCCTCTTGCCTACCTTGGCATTGAAATCGCCCATCAGTATAGTGTATTTTGTTTTCACTCTACCCATCGCCGATTCCATGTCTTCATAGAAGCTTTCGACTTCCTGGTCATCATGACTGGATGTAGGGGCGTAGACCAGTACAACCTTCATTTTGTACCTCGTATTAAGTTTCAGAACAAGACATGCCACCCTCTCGTTAATGCTATAGTATTCCTGTATGTTGCCAGCTATATTCTTATTATTGAGGAATCCGACTCCTAGTTCTCGTCTCTCCGCTGAGCCCCGGTAGCACAGGACGTGCCCGCTTCTGTATCAACTGTATCAATATCAACTGACTTACTTGTGCATTAATCAATTAAGGCTTTTAATCAATCCTTCGTGCACCCTGCAGTTGAATCACGGTGATAGAGAGAGAGGAAGCTTTTCAAGGGAGACGGGCAGCCGGGATGCTAGCACGACCGGAGCCTCCCTTCCTCAGCTGGCCGCCGGAACTTGAATCTTGGCGGCGGCGTCGACCAGCCGAACTAGCCGAATTTTATCCTTCCGGCATTCGCCGAGCAGCATGTCAGAGCTTGTTTACTTGTTTGATCATTTTATCCATAAGCTCACTTCACTTGTGCTGAGTGTGAGACATAATTTACGACTATGGCGTCATCGCTCCCAAGGATAGCAACCTGGCTTCAGTAACCACGGCTTGGCACGTGTTCTTCATTCGTAGCGCAGGACATGGATAAACACAGACACCGGACAAACGCATCTCATGTCCGGGAGCGGTAGTATAACTCGAAGCACAGCCCTAGTAGGCATTCACGCAGATCCAAAGACAGTTAAGGGTGAGCCCCTGCAATTGTGGTATTCTTTTTTCTAAACTGAAGCTTTTGAGGCGAACCATCCCGGGCTTCGTTGCTGATTGTGGCTGCGGCTGTGTTACCGAAAAGGTGCGTGCTTGACGTCTCTTCGCGCGCATGCCCAGTGCAGTTTCCATTACGCCGCGAGTACACGGATGAACCGAGAAAAAAAACAGTAGCCTTTGACCTGTAATTGGAGTCTTATACTACTCCATGAACCCACATGTCCTTACACAATGTCCACATGTGTACTGGATAGGCATAATTTTGTTTTGCGTTACTAATTTTTAACCGCTTTTAAATGCTTCCGATGAAAATTTGCTGCCGCAGAAAAAACAAATCTTTAGCGCAGATGACCTCTATGGCCCTCGAAGAGTACGCTCTGGCGCCGCGCCAAATACATCTTATCAGTTACAGCTGTTCGGACGGCGTATGCTTTGATTTTCAACATCGTAAATGGAGCCACACAACATAAATCTAAATAAAGTGCCCATATCTGAGACGCACTAGCTGAAAATAAAGGAAAATTTAATTTGCGCTTGTATACTTCAGAAACGTATGCATTGTCTGAAAAGTACGCTCTTCTGGGAAATGCCCCTCACTTGACAAGGAGGTGAAAGCCGTCATTCAGGCAGTACCAACGAAGATTACTGGAAGGACAACGTTTACTACAGGTGAATTTCATTGTTATAGCTTTTTTTACGATGAATCAACCTGAATATTATTACGATATTATCGGTAGATACCCGAGAGACGAGCCGCCGTGAGAACGACGACGAAGTGGGTCTGTGCCCTTGGCGCGAGTGAATGTCAGCCTGGTGCTCTGGCTCCAGTCTAGTGTAAATAGTCTGTAAATAGCCTCTTTTGTCTGTGTCTTTCTACACGTAACATTCTGGTGGAGGTGCTGGGTATCGATCCCAGTACCTCTCTCGTCTCGTTACTCTTCTCTCCTCACCACCCATTCTCGCCCACTTCGACCCTGATGCCCCGACAGAATTGCGTACAGATGCCAGCGGTCATGGCGTAGGTGCCGTCTTAGCCCAGCGTCAGCGTGGCCAGGATCGCGTTATTGCTTATGCGAGCCGCCTCCTCACACCACCGGAGCGCAACTATTCCATTACGGAACGAGAATACCTTGCTGTAGTCTGGGCGGTAGCGAAGTTCCATCCTTACCTTTACGGTCGCCCTTTTTCCGTAGTCACTGACCATCATGCTCTCTGTTGGCTCTCATTGCTAAGAGATCCTACAGGCCGGCTTGGTCGAAGGGCTTTGAGGCTACAAGAATTTTCATATTCCGTGGTGTACAAGTCTGGCCGCCTGCACAAAGACGCTGACAGCTTGTTGCATTACCCTGTTGACGACCCTGACTCCTCCAATATTACCAGTGCTGCTTGCGTATTCTCTGTGTCGCAGCTGCTTCATTTCGCCGACGAGCAACGTCGTGACGCCTACATCAGAGCACTCATCGACCGTTTTGAACACTCTCCGACCGACGCCACACTACGCCTCTTCGACCTCCGTGATGGTACTCTGTACCGTCGTAACCTTCATCCGGATGGCTCTGAGTTCCTACTTGTCATACCTAAACACCTTCGCTCAACCGTTTTAGCAGAGCTTCACGACGCACGAACGGCAGGACACCTCGGCGTATCTCGAACCTTTGACCGTGTACGTCGCCGGTTTTTCTGGCCGGGCCTTGCCCGTTCCGTACGACGTTACGTCGCCGCCTTTGAACTTTGCCAACGACGCAAGAAGCCTTCCCAGCTCCCCGCTGGTTACCTGCAGCCGCTCGACATCCCTGCCGAGCCCTTCCATCGTGTCGGCTTAGACCTTCTCGGCCCCTTTCCGGAATCTATATCAGGAAACAAGTGGATTGCAGTCGCGGCGGACTACGCGACCCGCTATGCCGTAACCCACGCTCTTCCGACCAGTTGCGCAACTGACGTGGCGCATTTACTTCTACATGATATCATTTTGATGCATGGTGCTCCGCGTCAATTGCTAACAGACCGTGGCCGTACGTTCTTAGCCAAAGTCATTGACGACATCATGCGTGCTTGCTCAATACAGCATAAGTTTACCACCTCCTACCACCCTCAAACGAACGGCCTCACTGAGCGTTTGAACCGCACCCTTACAGACATGCTATCCAAATACGTTTCAGACGACCACCGTGACTGGGACCAGGCTCTACCTTACATCACCTTTGCGTATAACTCTTCCCGTCTCGACACTGCTGGCTTTTCTCCTTTTTACCTATTGTATGGCCGTGAACCGACGCTACCACTGGACACTGTGCTTCCGTCCACCACAGCATCAACTAGCGCTTATGCCCGTGATGCTATCGCCCATGCTGACCATGCTCGCCAACTTGCGCGCGCTCGTCTACAAGTCTCTCAAGACAAACAAAAGCAGCGCTACGACCTCCGTCACCGTGATGTCAATTTTGTCCCCGGCACCCTCGTGTTGCTTTGGTTACCATCGCGTAAAGTTGACCTTTGTGAAAATCTGCTTTCCTGCTACACGGGCCCATATCGCGTGCTTCGCCAAGTGACAGATGTCACCTACGAGATCGTTCTCACCACGCCCACAACGTCCTCTGCTGTGACAACCAGTGACATTGTCCACGTCGCCCGACTCAAGCCCTACAACTCTCCACGTGCCTTGGATATTTAACGGCACCGTGACGGTGCTTTTACCGCCGGGGGATAGTATTACGATATTATCGGTAGATACCCGAGAGACGAGCCGCCGTGAGAACGACGACGAAGTGGGTCGGTGCCCTTGGCGCGAGTGAACGTCGGCCTGGCGCTCTGGCTCCAGTTTAGTGTAAATAGTCTGTAAATAGCCTCTTTTGTCTGTGTCTTTCTACACGTAACAATACAGAGCACCTAGATATACGACCCGAGTAAGCTCGTCCTCTGAGTAAACTTCGAAAGCAGACTCACCAAATAGGGCATTTAGTGAGGCAATCGTCTCGTTTTTACCAAAAACGGCGTCATTGAAGAATGCTCACTAAATGTGCCTGTAGATGCACTTCTTAAGGCCAATGTACAGAATTCTGGCGTGTAGTCAACTTCGATGCTCTCTCATCTTTAGTTGCCGCAACAACTTCCTTGTCTTTTCGGCGATAGGCATGCACTTACTTTCAAATTTTCCATTCTACGGCACCTGCGTATGTCAGGCATTAAACATGTACCGCAAGATACCGTTGATAAATGTAGTCCCATCTGCATGGTTCAGACATCAAGATTTTGCAATTCCATTCAGGATTGTCCCTGTGATGATTGGCGAGATTACAATCGTCGCATAGAATAATGTGGTGACGCAGACACGTGGGAAACGACCATTCCTTGCGCAGGATTTTTGCAATTCACGCAGCAGTGCCTCGTGGATGACGACGCAAATTGATGGCAGAGTCTTCGTACCAGAAAAAAAATTCCGGCAGCCAGTACCCATATTACTTTCCGAAGCGATAATGGTGACCGCGCTAGTGTGGTGCCAACTGGTGACACGTGCAGCGGGAAACACACGGTGGTTGTTTGCAGGTAAAATATCTCAATTTATTGAAGTAACATCGCTTGCTCGTTCGGGCCACCTATCTTTTATGTTTAGTAATTAATGTTCGTTCCAGTACGATGAGATGGGTCTGAGGTGTCTTAGCCGCATGATGACTACAAGCGGACTTGGAGTGCTTACGCGTTTGTTCCTCGACCTCGGTTGGGTGTAAAAGATTTTTGGTGTGAGGCATTTTGCCAAGAAACAGCACTGTAGCATTACGTCAGGTCTCTATGCACAACTAAAAACACACGGAAGCGAGCAGGAGCGAGCCTGTGTTTACGGTGAGAACTGTCGTCACTTACAAGTGCCTTGGATGGTTAACGGCTATCTTGGATAGCTAGACAGCCAGGCCTAACGCCGTTATGCAAAATCTGCCCATGTGAAAGGATACTTTCAGTCGAGAGTGGATGTCTAGAGAGTATGTTTCAAGCGTTAAGTGATTGCGCGATGTTTCATCAGCACCTCGGGCACTATCTGACGCTTGGCGAAAACGGTCCGACATCTGGCAGGAAAACCGTGATACACTGAATAAGAAGAGAAACGGCAAAGAAAGGAACATTAGCTAGCTTCAGCTGTTTATTTTCGCAACCCTGTTGCTGCTTTATACCGCACGGATGTAAGCCTCATCGGAGCACAAAAACGCGCACCGCTTTAAACCCAGGAGGAAGTCATCAAGCTATGACACTTACATAACTTGGGCAACGCAAACGAATTTCTCGCATCGCCTTTACTATCTACCACACTCTTGCCATGTATATGCACGTTGTGAACTACCGCCTGACGCAGCGTGAAAAACAGCAACAGCAGCACAGTGTAAAAGTCTAAGAAAAGAACCAAAAGTCGCTTTGAAAGCCAAGGACCGCACATCACAAAGGTCCTAATTGCGCTATAGCTGCGCCAAATGTCAACTAATTTGTTCAAGAATAACTTTTACCTTTACACAATGTAATCCGTGGGGGTGCAAGAGACGCCTGGAAAGCACACCCATGGATTTCTATAAAGCTACACTTCCAGACGCACACACGCAATTAGCCCAGAATCAGGCCAGAGGATATCTTTACCCATTAGAAAAATCGGCTGGTTTGCGGCCGCGTCGGGATTTAAACCACCTAACTCTCGCATGTGAGTTGGGTGCAGCATGCCCGAATCATTTGGTGTAGCTAGGGAGCTGTGGAGCAGAGAAATTGACAGCTCTCTCCTTTGTGATTACCTTCTACTGCACTGAACTCACACCACCACCTCACGCTCCTCAAAGTGAGACACCTTTTCACATATGTGGCCTGCATTTCCCTGTGGATTTCGATGGGCGTTCATCCTTTGCTTCATAGAAAACGAATCACACTTTGTTGGTTATTCTCCGTGTATGTGTGAAGCACAACCGTCATCTTCAGCACCCGACAGCAGCGCCGTGTCGCGGCGCTACCGGGAGATAAGTCTGGGCAGCTCCAAGAAATGTTCGCTGCTGGGAATGGACATGTTGACTTCGCTTTTACAAGCGTATTTCGGCCTAAATATATAGTGGAAAAGACTTTTTGATTAGCTCTCGTATAAGCGTTGGGTCGCCTTTTTTTTTTCATTCGCTGTATTCACTAGTTGCGCCATGACTGCCAATATCTCCCGAGTAGCGTTAGCACTACTCCTGAAAGAAACAATAATAGACACGTATTCCTGTCTACGGTTTTTGGCTCGACGGCTTCACTTAAATTTGCTTTTATGACTTGGTGTCAGTACGGCACGTGTCACTGCGGCTCCTCTTCTAGTGTTCGAATATTAGCACTTTAGCGTCGACATAGTGGCGTACTCTATTGTATGTTTTTTCCAGATGGACTTAACGATATCATTCGAGTTGCCCAAATGCCCAACGTTTTATTGGTTACCTTTCATCCTCGGCACGCGTTGCGCATGCGCGATCATTCAACGACGTTCTGTCTCAGAAAGACCCCAGTACTTCGGGGTGTCAGCATCAGGCATGGATGAACAAAGGAACGGTGGACACACACCTCCTGCGTTTACCTTCATCGACAAAGCAATCCCGGATAAAAGCCGCGAAGGAGGCGAGGGTGCCTTAGGCACTTCCGACGATTGCCTTACGTGAGTATTCTCGTTCGTGCAATTCTCGTTGGATATTTTCAGCCGCAGAAACAACCTGGAATACAGACTTTAGCTGCTG
This sequence comes from Dermacentor andersoni, assembly GCF_023375885.2. Classification (NCBI taxonomy): domain Eukaryota; kingdom Metazoa; phylum Arthropoda; class Arachnida; order Ixodida; family Ixodidae; genus Dermacentor; species Dermacentor andersoni. The sequence goes on from NW_027314755.1 coordinate 4,361,605, forward strand.
TACATTTGTTCCCACATCGATGTGGACGTTTTCGAGGACAACTTACAGGCAGCGTGGCTGCGGCAGTTTATGGTTATGGTAAAGAGAAGTGGCGGTGGCGTAGAGGTAGAACACCCGCCTCGCGAGCAAGAGGTCCGTGGTTCGAATCCCGGTGCCGGCAATTTTCCACCGGATTAAAAAAAAAAAAAAAATCCGCGTGTTGATAAAATTGCACAAACAGGCCTGGAGTGTGGCCTGATCCCGGTGACCAGAACCGGTAACGCACTCCCTCACCAGAGCAGGATTGGCCACCCTGGTGCAGTACTTGGCCACAACCTCCTATATGAACACAACAATCAAACCCCGGCCCTCAGTCCCCAGCAGCTGCGAAGCTACTGACCACGGCGGCGGTCAGACGTGCGACGCTGCAGAGGGTGCTAAGAATCACTGGCTCCGGACAGGCCGCCATTGGAATATGAACCTGGCAACGTTTAACGCTAGAACGTTATCTAGTGAGGCGAGTCTAGCAGTGCTATTGGAGGAATTAGAGGGCAGTAAATGGGATATAATAGGGCTCAGTGAAGTTAGGAGGCCAAAAGAAGCATATACAGTGCTAAAAAGCGGGCACGTCCTGTGCTACCGCGGCCTAGAGGAAAGAAGAGAACTAGGAGTCGGATTCCTGATTAATAAGAATATAGCTGGCAACATACAGGAACTCTATAGCATTAACGAGAGGGTGGCATGTCTTGTTGTGAAACTTAATAAGAGGTACAAAATGAAGGTTGTACAGGTCTACGCTCGTACATCTAGTCATGATGACCAGGAAGTCGAAAGCTTTTATGAAGACGTAGAATCGGTGATGGGTAAAGTCAAAACAGAATACACTATACTGATGGGCGACTTTAATGCCAAGGTAGGCAAGAAGCAGGCTGGAGACAAGGCAGTGGGGGAATATGGCATAGGCACTAGGAATAGCAGGGGGGAGTTATTAGTCGAGTTTGCGGAACAGAATAATATGAGGATAATGAATACTTTCTTTCGCAAGCGGGATAGCCGAAAGTGGACGTGGAGGAGCCCGAACGGCGAGACTAGAAATGAAATAGACTTCATACTCTGCGCTAACCCTGGCATCACACAAGATGTGGACGTGCTCGGCACGGTGCACTGCAGTGACCACAGGATGGTAAGAACTCGAATTAGCCTAGACCTGAGGAGGGAACGGAAGAAACTGGTACATAAGAAGCCGATCAATGAGTTAGCGGTAAGAGGGAAAATAGAGGAATTCCAGATCAAGCTACAGAACAGGTATTCGGCTTTAACTCAGGAAGAGGACCTTAGTGTTGAAGCAATGAACGACAATCTTGTGGGCATCATTAAGAAGTGTGCAATGGAAGTCGGTGGTAACTCGATTAGGCAGGATACCAGTAAACTATCGCAGGCGACGAAAGATCTGATCAAGAAACGCCAATGTATGAAAGCCTCTAACCCTACAGCTAGAATAGAACTGGCAGAACTTTCGAAGTTAATCAACAAGCGTAAGACAGCTGACATAAGGAAGTATAATATGGATAGAATTGAACATGCTCTCAGGAACGGCGGAAGCCTAAAAACAGTGAAGAAGAAACTAGGAATTGGCAAGAATCAGATGTATGCGTTAAGAGACAAAGCCGGCAATATCATTACTAATATGGATGAGATAGTTCAAGTGGCTGAGGAGTTCTATGGAGATTTATACAGTACCAGTGGCACCCACGACGATAATGGAAGAGAAAATAGTCTAGAGGAATTCGAAGTCCCAAAGGTAACGCCGGAAGAAGTAAAGAAAGCCTTGGGAGAAATGCAAAGGGGGAAGGCAGCTGGGGAGGATCAGGTAACAGCAGATTTGTTGAAGGATGGCGGGCAGATTGTTCTAGAGAAACTGGCCACCCTGTATACGCAATGCCTCATGACGTCGAGCGTACCGGAATCTTGGAAGAACGCTAACATAATCCTAATCCATAAGAAAGGGGACGCCAAAAACTTGAAAAATTATAGACCGATCAGCTTACTGTCCGTTGCCTACAAAATATTTACTAAGGTAATCGCAAATAGAATCAGGAACACCTTAGACTTCTGTCAAGCAAAGGACCAGGCAGGATTCCGTAAAGGCTACTCAACAATAGATCATATTCACACTATCAATCAGGTGATAGAGAAATGTGCGGAATATAACCAACCCTTATATATAGCTTTCATTGATTATGAGAAAGCGTTTGATTCTGTCGAAACCTCAGCAGTCATGGAGGCATTAAGGAATCAGGGTGTAGACGAGCCGTATGTAAAAATACTGAAAAATATCTATAGCGGCTCCACAGCCACCGTAGTCCTCCATAAAGAAAGCAACAAAATCCCAATAAAGAAAGGCGTCAGGCAGGGAGATACGATCTCTCCAATGCTATTCACAGCGTGTTTACAGGAGGTATTCAGAGACCTGGATTGGGAAGAATTGGGGATAAAAATTAATGGAGAATACCTTAGTAACTTGCGATTCGCTGATGATATTGCCTTGCTTAGTAACTCAGGGGACCAATTGCAATGCATGCTCACTGACCTGGAGAGGCAAAGCAGAAGAGTGGGTCTAAAAATTAATCTGCAGAAAACTAAAGTAATGTTTAACAGTCTCGGAAGAGAACAGCAATTTACAATAGGCAGCGAGGCACTGGAAGTCGTAAGGGAATACATCTACTTAGGGCAGGTAGTGACGGCGGATCCGGATCATGAGACGGAAATAATCAGAAGAATAAGAATGGGCTGGGGTGCGTTTGGCAGGCATTTTCAGATCATGAACAGCAGGTTGCCATTATCCCTCAAGAGAAAAGTGTATAATAGCTGTGTCTTACCAGTACTCACCTACGGGGCAGAAACCTGGAGGCTTACGAAAAGGATTCTACTCAAATTGAGGACGACGCAACGAGCTATGGAAAGAAGAATGATAGGTGTAACGTTAAGGGATAAGAAAAGAGCAGATTGGGTGAGGGAACAAACGCGAGTTAATGACATCGTAGTTGAAATCAAGAAAAAGAAATGGGCATGGGCAGGACATGTAATGAGGAGGGAAGATAACCGATGGTCATTAAGGGTTACGGACTGGATCCCAAGGGAAGGGAAGCGTAGCAGGGGACGGCAGAAAGTTAGGTGGGCGGATGAGATTAAGAAGTTTGCAGGGACGGCATGGCCGCAATTAGTACATGACCGGGGCTGTTGGAGAAGTATGGGAGAGGCCTTTGCCCTGCAGTGGGCGTAACCAGGCTGATGATGATGATGATGATGAAAGAGAAGTGCTTCTACAGGAGGCAAATGTTTCTATCAAAGTATATATATATATATATATATATATATATATATATATATATATATATATATATATATATATATATATATATATGTATATATATATATATATATATAGTTAGATAGCGTTTGATCACCGCATCGCACACTTGTAGCAGTGACCCATTGGCTGGGATGTTGCGCTGCTTAGCTCCACATCATGGGTAATGTACGCTCGCCCACAAAATATTGCGGCGTGCGCGAGCGCGTGGCGAAGCGACCCCTTCCCCTTCTGGCGGTGAACCCCCGGTGCCGAGACCGACGCCTGCACGCATGCGCGTCCCTCCGAGACTGCAAGCGTGCATGTTTCCGTGCGTCCTCCTTGCGCGCCGGTGATATACGAATGTAGCCGCGAGATAGCCCTCTTGCGATATGCGCTGTGGCCATGCTGTGGCCCTGTGGCGGCTTCGACGGGCGAAACTGTGTGAAGCGTGTTTAGAAGCGTTAGTTGTCGGGCGCGCCACTGCGGCCGCTTTTTGCCGAGTCACGAGCGCTGACGCATAGGGCCGGCCCGGTGGCGAACGCCACAAGTCATTTTTTTTTTTTCTTGGCTGCACCTTTTCATGGCCAATCATTGTTGTTTTTCTTTTTCGAACGGGGCGTTCTCCCGCAGAAGAGCGTAGAATATAACGCGCTCTATAGATGGAGACAGGCAAGACGAAAATGAACAAATAATTTCCGTTGTATAAACGAAGTTCTGCCCGTCGAAGCCGCCTTGGCGCATATCAGAAGAGGGGCACATCGCGACAACATTCAGATATCGCCGGCGTGCAAGGAGGAAGCGCGGAAACATGCACGCTTGCAGTCTTGGAGGGACGCGCATGCGCGCAAGTGTCGGTCTCGACGCCAGGGGTTCAACGCTAGAAGGGGAGGAGGGTCATGTCGCCACGCGCTGGCGCACCCAGCAATATTTTGTGGGCGAGTGTACAAGCCACAGTGGTATTTCGCCAATGATTGTGAAATGCAAGAAGGGTCCAGTACTTGGATTTGCGTGCACATAAAAGAAACCCAGGTGGAGAAACTTAATTCCGCGATCCCTCGAAGAGGCCGTCATAGTGAGATCGGGGTTTTGAAACGTGAAACACAAGGACATAAATAAATAGAACAGTACGTCAAACTTTCTTTGGCGATCGAGTGAGCACACTCCTGGACCCTCACGGAATATCGCAGACATAGTACAACTTGATAAACACGCAGGAAATGCGTGACCCAGAGAGCAAACTTCTTAAATTTTTGCTGTTACTTGTTTTTTAGCACACATAAAAGGTGCGCTTGAAGAAAAACGCCATGTCGTCGAAATGAACGCAGTTAATTTTTACGGCATGTTCGGGTAAATCGGAAAATACCACAGGGACGAGGCGACGGCCGCGTAATATTGGCGCAACTGCGAACGGCCGCGTGGGCAGAGTGTGCGAACGTAAGCGTGAAATAGCGAGGACAGTTGCCTACCCCAAATCTTAAGATGCGTGGCCGCAGGCAGGCAGAGCTTTTGCGGACGTGGCTGGGCGACCGACTCGGCCGACTGGCAAGGTACGAGAGCTAACATAACGTAGCCAAACCTAACATAACCTTGCGTTACCTGATGCATAATTTTAAGCACTCGCGCGCTGTTTACGCATGCCGCTCATGGCACGGCAGTTCTGTCGCAATGTTTATGACTAGCGCTTTCCAGTTGACTCGCATGACGTCGTAAGCCACAGGCACGTAGTCTAAAACGAACACCCCGGAGGGGATAAAACTGCATAATTATGTCGTTATCTGGCAGCTTACGACCTTCTTAACTTAGTTCTAGCATCGTTCGCTTCTTACTTCTTCTTACTTATATTTCATGCTTCATGTCATGATTTAAGAAATTGCATAATTTAAGAGTGTGCCGTTCACCCTATGCCGGTAGGAAAGTGATCACTTTGATAAAATGATGCATTACGGAAACAGCCTTCATTAACGAAGCAGGAGTTCCCTTGGTATAAATTCTGTTTGCCAAAAACATTTTTCTGGTATATTCTGCCGTAACTGGGAGCTCAGAGTCAAAGACCAATACGTATGTCTCATTCCAGGTATATTGACGAGTACATTAATGACGCGTTCAAGGCGTTGAACCGCCAGACCGATGCCACTGACGTGAATGGTATGTACGGCATGGCCTTTAACCATCGATACCATTCGCGGAGATGCCTAACAAAGCCCAGAGGAGGCAGCATTTCCATCGGTCAAGATGGCGGTGCATTTATTTTTCATACCGACACCATACTAGCGTCACCATGTAGGTTGCTGCTTGTGCAGTCATCGTGATATTCATGCAGATGAATTGAGTGCTAACAGAGACAACACTACGCATATTCTACTTGCCTCAAGTTCCGAATGAATTCACTCTCAACGTGATGAATTCAATCGCAAAGGCAATCGATACTTCTCGTTTTGGTATGCATTGTGTTGGAATGGGGTCAGAGTAACAAGTTTGCAATGCTTAGCAAGCCAACCGCATGTTTTATATTTCACGGTAAATGCTTGCTGGATGATCCTGTCATCAAAGAATCTCTTGTCGGGCGCCGTGGCAAATTTAATTTAATCACTGGAAATTGCAAAGGCGCCGTCAAGGGAGCATTTCGGTAATAAATCTTCTCGAGTACATTCGCTATGGGAGAGGATAGATGACATCGAGCTGTCTTGTTACTGTGCCATCAGCAGGCAAGTGTTACTACTTACAGACACTCTCCCCCTCTGCATCGAATGGCGTTCTTAAGCGGCGTTCCTTGCTTGCCTTCTCCCCTACATGATCAAAGGCCCTTGATCATGTTAACGTGACAATCCCCGCCTCTATTATTTATTTCGATACATTTTTATCGTACGGTACATCTGATTGTGGCATTCCGTCATTGGATGATCAACCGAATTCCCGTGCAGTGGTCGGTGCCGTTGCAAGAAGTTCACATTGACCGGCTCTCTCAAAGCGTGGCGGCTTCCAGAGTAAGGGCACGTGGCCTACCGTTTGCAACTGTGTCCTGCCACGCAGCAGCTTATACGTTCGAGGCGCTGTAGCCACAACCTAATTTGCGAGCCGCTCTTGTGTGTTTACGATAGCCGAACCTGGTGAGGGGACCTTTAATACAGCTCTCTGTCTACCTTACGGAAAACCAGCCATACCTTATTAGTATTCTGTAATATTTGCGGTCATCATATCTAACGCAACATGGTGGGATTGCTGCTGTTGCATTGTTCTACAATACTGCCTTGCGAAATTGTAATTCTGCAAGTCTTTCTCATCTTATCAGATGCCGGCCACACCACCCTCACATATGCGCATTCGGCGGCCTTTTAATCAGCGGGATAGGTATCGAAGGCGTGCAGAGCATCACGGGCGTTCTTAGTTTAAAATTAGTTGTTAAACATGCACAGCTAACTGTAAGTGCATTCTTTAAAAATTCAGCTACAGACGTAGGTAAATAGATGCATAGGATAGCCAGGCTCTTAAACAATAGTCCACTATCGTTTGAAGCTTGCATCTATCACATCAAGACAAGGTTTTTCTGGGTGTTCAAGCTTAAATACAGTTTTTTAACTTGTTCTGTCGCCTTTTCCTTTGTCAACAACCAGATCAGACTGTCTACTGCTAGCAATATATAGGCGATATGCTGAACTTGCAGGTGCACTTTTGCACATAAGGAAGTGCACATCGAGGTACAATCGTAATGAAAGTGTCAACAGGTGAGTTCGTGACATCATTAGCCAGCCATCTTTACGCGGCAACGCCCAACCTTTCGAAACACTTTTCTTTTGAATGGGAAGCTTCGTATCTGGGACATTTCAGATTTTCCTACTCAACATGAAAAATGCATATATGCCTTGAAGAACAACCTTTAGACTTACATGTACGATGTTCGTTGCATTTGAGAATGTTCTAGTGACTGTAGTCATGCAGTTATCTATTTAGGGCCTGGATAATGTGCCGAAATTCCCGGAAATTGGCACGTTTCTAAAAAGTTAAAACACCACGTCATCAACTTAGTAACCCTAATCCTAAAACAAATATCGCTGTACTGTGGACCGCATGGTTTAGAACATATAAAGCGGCAAAGTTTGATTGATGAATTTACAATTTAGATAAATGACAAATATTTGCGAGCGTTTTTCAAAAGACTTAGCTATCACATTCTGGTAAACTTCAGAACGCTGAGTATCATTTTTGTCGATTGACGGGTATCAGTAAATGTACTTTCTCAAATTAGGATATCATTTTTATTGCTCAATTAGCTGCAAGCGTGATATTCATTTTTGCAAATTTTGTCGCATTCCATACTTCTTATAGAGACGTTTACCGTCTGAACAATAGGTTAGTTTAGGGCAGTTACAAGATTTCATTATTTTCCTTCACATTCGATAGCCTACATCAATGTTGGTGAAAGCGTGATTAAGGAAAACAATATCCCTGCTCGCAAGTACTTAGACAGAAGCCTCCACGCTGAAGTTCCCTTTTGCACGTTTCTACCTAAGCAGCTCTACAGTAATGAGAACGAGCCCTTCTTGGTAAAGGCAAGTTGAGTGCGTGCCAGAAGCTGCTCATTGAATTTAATACATGTTGCATTGCGACCTTAGTGATGTATGGAACACGCCTCTTGCTGGAAAGTGGAAAAATAGATTCCACATTTGTAGCGCACTAAAAGATAGTGACCTGTCATCTTTCGCTTAGAACAAGGTTGTATTCTATTCTGCTGTATTATACAGCGTATTCATTTTTAGAAAAAATAACATTCTGCAAAGTTAATCGGGCTTGTCTCTTGCGTCAATGCGAATCTCTTGCTTGCACTGAGCACCGAATTCCAGTATTTCGGAAAGAAAAAGCACACTGCACACGCAAACAAAGCAGCCAGCCTTGCATACACCTTAAGCCCAACTAAAACGTACTGCATGCCATCATTTATTTTTCACGCTCTTTCAATGACGTCTCCATAGCGACGAGTGAACACCTCTGCTGTTTTTTCGGGCCACGCAGATGCTGCTGAGAGTGGAAGCACGAATGATGCGCCTGTGGTGTCCACCGCCAGTGCCGATCACGCCAGGCCCAGTACGAGCCGCGCTGGCATCGAGAAAGTATCGTTGACTGCGAAAGACACCGCGAGGTGAACCAACATTTCTAAATATTTCTTGATATAAAGCAACCCTGCCATAGAGTGATGTGCGACGGTGACCGCGCCGCCCACTTACAATTTTATCCCGCACAGAAAATAGAAAAATAGCTCATAAATGTAAGAGCAAAAGAAAGCGTCTACTTCAGCGACGCGTGAGGACGTTTCAACGACGCGTGAGGACGTTTGAACGACGCGTGAGGACGTTTCAAGCACGAGTGGTGACGCATCTAAGACGATTGGTGACGCATCTAAGACGAGTGGTGACGCATCTAAGACGAGTGGTGACGCATCAGAGACGTGTAAGGACGCATCAGGAACGCGTAAGGACGCATCACTATACATGATGCATGACTATGGCGCATTGAAAGACGCCGCCAGGACGTGGTTCCAGAACCGAAAGTGCAGCCTAAAACTGCGGCAGCTCATTCGCAGCGTCTTCCTACAAGCATTCACGAGCGTCGTGCGCAAGGAACCGGCCGGAGTTCTGCTCGAAACGCGGGTGCAGGTACCGAACGAAAATATCGCGATCTTTACAGAAGCGATGAACCGTCTTTACGGCGACCCGGACATGCCTCAGAAGAAAACATGTTTTCTCGAGCGTGGTTTGAAGCAATAGCTTCACGCCGGATTTTGTTCGCAAGCCGGTCAAGACCATTGCGAAAAGAGAGAGATAGAGGAATGTATGAAGGCAGGGATGTTAACCAGTCAAGAGTCTGGTTGGCTACCCTACGCTGGGGGAAGGGAGAGGGGGAGGTGATAAGGGAGACGTGTGTAGAGACGTGTACGGACAGTACATGAGTTAAAGCTCCTCGCGCAAAGCAGACGTTCTGGGGAAGCACAAAAGTGCCTTCGCAGCCTTCTGAGCCGATGATCGGTGGGGACCGCGCTCTAGTTGTCTGTTCACTCAGACGACGATCACCTACTTTCATCAAAGTGTTGGACAAAGATTGTCTTTGTGCTTGGAATTGAGGACAATGGCAGAATAAGTGGTGAATGTTCTCGCATCCGCAAACATCAAATTCAGGACTATCAGCCATTCTAATTAGTGCTGATTAGGCATTCGTAAAGGCACTTCAAGCCACAACCGACACAGGAGAGACGCTTTGCGTCGGTGCAGACCGGCCGGAGGTCTCAGTTGCAGTGACGGGTTTTGCTGTGCAGTCTTGTGCGCCTTGTATGAGCGGTATTCCACCCTGCTGAGGAGATCGTGCGCGCTAGAATGCGAAGTTGTCTCACGGCGTCAATCTTTGAGAGAGGAATGGGGACGCAGTGATATTGGTTTGACGTCCAAGCTGCCTTATCTACGTCATAATTTTCTATAATACCGCAATGACCTGGCATCCATTGAAAAGAGATATCATGGCCTTCACCCGCCGTGGTTGCCCAGTGGCTATGGTGTTAGGCTGCTGAGCACGAGGTCGCGGGATCGAATCCCGGCCACGGCGGCCGCATTTCGATGGGGGCGAAAGGTGAAAACACCCGAGTATCTAGACTTAGGTGCACGTTAAAGAACCCCAGGTGGTCGAAATTTCAGGAGTCCTCCACTACGGCGTGCCCCATAATCAGAAAGTGGTTTTGGCACGTAAAGCCCCATAATTTATCATGGCCTTTCTCTCTTAAGTGATGGACAAGTTCCACGAGTTTACAGGTGAGCTGATTGTGAGTTTAATGTCGGAGAAACGACTGCACACATAGCAAGGCGGGCCTTGAATTGCAGAAGATTGCCCATTTTGTAGGACTTTCAGCATTAATCACATGAAGCGCGTCACAGAGAGCCGCGAGCTCTGCAGCTGTAGACGTAGTGACATGGGAAGTCTTGAACCGCTGGGGTATTCTCATTGTTCTACAGTACCACGGGAACTGGTTGATGTAGTTGATCCATCAGTATAGGCGTGTATGCAGTCGCTGTATGTCTCGTACAAGATAAGTAAACTTAGTTGCTTGAGTGCTGATGACGGCAAGTCCGACTTCTTCTGAACTCCTGTGATTGTAAGGTTTACTTGAGTGCGGCGCACACACCATGGTGGAATGGAAAGTTTTGCCGCAGGTGCGTAACCTGACCTGAGAGAGGCACGGTGCGCGAAGACAGTCGCACTGAATGTCGCGTGGGGCCTACCTACTGGGAGACTTGCGAGATGGTGTGTAGGGATCCGGGTGAAGTGTCTTATGGCCACACGCAATGTTTCAATGGTAATGTGCGTTCTTAAAGTGGAATCTCGAGCGACTGGAATAACTTTTGTCATGGACGCACTCCGCGGTAGACCAAGGCACATACCAAGGCATAAGGGTTTAGATGCTTTGGATTATATTCAGGTAAGTTCTGCAGGTGTTGGACATAAGCGGTAGGCTGTACCGCAGGAATCCAATAAAGAGGACCTCGTACAGTTGCACACTAGAATGTATTGGCGCGCCCAATGTCTTTACTGCTACGAACTTAAACATATGGCAAATTCTTGTCACGCATTTTCTCACAACAATTCACATGAGAGGTCCAGGAGAAATCTCTGTCAGTGACCACGCCCAAGAACCTGACTCGTGCTGTACGAGATCAGCTTTCCGTAGATGGATATCATGTATGGAGACATTGCTTTTCTGGTAAACGCCACCACTGCACACTTTGCACATGGCATATGAAGTCCTTGTTCTCGAAGGTAGGATGATGTTGAAGTGGCTGCTTTGTGAAGCCGAGTGCGTAGCTGAAGTCGCGTCACACCCGACGTCCAAGTACACATGTCGTCGGCATAGATAGAGAGCCCAACGGTGCTTGGTTGGATGTCGGCGAGTCCAACGAGTGTTAGACTCAAGAGAGTTGAGCTCAGTACTCCGCCCTGAGGCACCCCACGGTTACTGTTGTGCTGGGAGGTCGTGCCATCTTCGGTAAGTAGGAAAAAGGATCTCTTATGTAGATAGCCACTTATCCAGAAATATACCTTGCCGTCAAGTCCTGCTGCCCCTAACGCATTGAAAATCGCTTCATGCCTTACGGTATCGTACACTCCTTTAACATCCCGAAACAGGGCAGCAGATAATATTTTTCAGGACTTCTGGTGCTGGATGCACGTCACCCTGTCGATAACGTTGTCTAAGAACGGCCACGCCTGAAACCAGCCACTCCATCTGGATGTACCTAGTAATGTACGAGGTACCATTCTAGCGTTGCTAGAATCATCCTCTCTATTAGTTTTACGATGCAACGGGCAAACGCAGTTGGTCGGTATGATGCAATGTTTACTGGCGAATTGTCAGGCATGAGCAGTGGAATTAGGCGACTGGTCTTCCGTTTCTGAGGAACCGTACCTGTCTGCCAGGAGCTCTTGAACAAGAGCAGGGGCACTTTCCGAGCTTCTTCGCCAAGATTACAAAGGGCATGGTAGGTTATACCTTCGGGTCCTGGTGAAGATGAACGCTTTCGCAAGGCGAGTGCAGCTTCGAGTTCCTCCATAGAGAAAGGGTGGTTCATGCGGGGTTCACGTCAAATGGTTGAGTGGTCAAGCATCGATGTTTTAATAGGGCTAGTTTCACCAGCAATCCTCCTGCAGAAATCTTCAGCGACGGCAATCTCGCTGCATTTATTGGTGAAGGGCCAAAGACTTAAAAGGGGGGCGCTGCTCAGGGGTTTATTTAGTTATTTATTTAAGATACTTTCATGGCCCGAAGACATTACAGGAAGGAGTGGGTGAGCATAACAAAATTGTGCAATATACAAAGACATATTCACTGTGGCGCTTCAAGAATGCTGGTTTTGGGAAGGTGGCGGTATCCAGGATGGCTGCAACGGTGGCCGCGAGGTGGTTCCAATTTTTGCTTGTGCTAGGGATGAATGCATTACTACAAAGTTTATTACCTGAACACGGCACACCAACATTGAAACTGTGGTCAGGGTGAGATGACATGTTTGACGGTTGGGTGAGAAGCTGTTCTTTCAACAAAGGGTTGTGGTGGTAGATTTTATAGAATAGCGAAAGGCGATAGCATCTACGATGGAAAGAAAGTTCTGGCAAGTTAAGTCTTGTCTTCATTGAGGTAACGCTAGCGTGTCGGGAGTAGTTTGATAAGATGAAACGCGCTGCACGATCTTGCATGGCTTCTATGCTGTTTATGAGTGTAATGCTAGCCGGGCCCCAAATGGCGCATGCGTATTCTTGTTTAGAGCGAACTAATGTTTTGTAGAGAGTTAGTTTCAGTGACGGTGGTGCGCATGAGAAGTTTTGGCGCAAATAGCCCAACATGCGATGGGCATTGCTACATATAATGTCGACATGCATGTGCCAGCAAAGGTTGCTGGTGATGTTTAGTCCAAGGTATTTGAACGATGAGACAGCAGAGAGAGGGCTATTATTTAGGAAATATGTATGCAAATTAGTAGTATTGGTATGCTGTGATACGCGCAGGCATTTAAATTTGCTTAAGTTAAACTTCATAGAACACTTGTTACACCATAACCGAACATTATTAATGTCGTCTTGAAGTTTAAGGGCATCATTGGGGTCAGTAATTTTATGATATGTAATGCAGTCATCAACAAAAAGCCTAATAGTTGAAAATTTCACACCGGAAGCAAGATCATTAATATACATTAGGAAAGTAGAGGACCGAGCACCGACCCTTGCGGCACGCCTGACGTTAACTCGAGGGGCGCAGGCGGCGAGTTGTTCGTGATTACGTATTGTTCTATTAGCAAGAAAATTTTTGTTCCAGTCCAGTACTAGCGGGTGAATGTTAAGACTGAGTTTAGAGATTAGTAGGTTATGGGATACGGTATCGAAGGCTTGGTTGCAGCGGTGGCGCAGTGGTAGAACACCCGCCTCGCGTGCAAGAGGTCCGTGGTTCGAATCTCGGTACCACGCAATTTTCCACAGGATTAAAAAATCCGCGTGTTGATAAAATTGAATAAACAGGCCTGGAGTGTGGCCTGATCCAGGTGACCTGAACCGGTAACGCACTCCCTCCCCAGAGCAGGATGGGTCACCCTGGTGCAGTACTTGGCCACAACCTCCTGTATGAACACAACAATCAAACGCCGGCCCTCAGTCCCCAGCAGCTGCGAAGCAACTGACCACGGCGGCGGTCAGACCTGCGACGCAGCAGAGGGTGCTAAGAATTCCTTGCTCCGTACAGGCCGCCATTGGAATATGAACACGGCAACGTTTAACGCTAGAACGTTATCTAGTGCGGTGAGTCTAGCAGTGCTAGTGGAGGAATTAGAGGGCAGTAAAGGGGATATAGTAGGGCTCAGTGAAGTTAGGAGGCCAAAAGAAGCATATACAGTGCTAAAAAGCGGACACGTCCTGTGCTACCGGGGCTTAGCAGAGAGACGAGAACTAGGAGTCGGATTCCTGATTAATAAGAATATAGCTGGTAACATTCAGGAACTCCATAGCATTAACGAGAGGGTGGCAGGTCTTGTTCTGAAACTTAATACGAGGTACAAAATGAAGGTTGTACTGGTCTACGCCCCTACATCACGTCATGATGACCAGGAAGTCGAAAGCTTCTATGAAGACGTGGTATCGGCGATGGGTACAGTGAAAACGAAATACACTATACTGATGGGCGACTTCAATGCCAAGGTAGGCGAGAAGCAGGCTGGAGACAAGGCAGTGGGGGAATATGGCATAGGCACTTTGAATAGCAGAGGAGAGTTATTAGTAGAGTTTTCAGAACAGAATATTATGCGGATAATAAGTACCTTCTTCCGCAAGCGGGATAGACGAACGTAGACGTGGAGGAGCCCGAACGGCGAGGCTAGAAATGAAATAAACTTTATACTCTGCGCTAACCCTGGCATCATACAAGATGTGGACGTGCTCGGGAAGGTGCGCTGCAGTGCCCATACGATGGTAAGGACTCGAATTAGCCTAGACCCGAGGAGGGAACGGAAGAAACTGGTACATAAGAAGCCCATCAATGAGTTAGCCATGAAAGGGAAAATAGAGTAATTGCGGATTAAACTATAGAACAGGTATTCGGCTTTGGCTCAGGAAGAGGACCTTCATGTTGAAGCAATGAACGACAATCTTGTCGGCATCATGAAGGAGTGTGCAATAGAAGTCAGTGGTAACTCCGTCAGACAGGATACCAGTAAGCTATCGCGGCAGACGAAAGATCTAATCAAGAACACCATTATATGAAAGCCTCAAGCCCTACAGCTAGAATAGAGCTGGCAGAAATTCCGAAGTTAATGAACAAGCGTAAAACAGCTGACATAAGGAAGTAATATATGGATAGAATTGAACATGCTCTCAGGAACGGAGGAAGCCTGAAAGCAGTGAAGACGAAACTAGGAATTGGCAAGAATCAGATGTATGCGTTAAGAGACGAAGCTGGCAATATCATTACTGATATGGATAAGAGAGTTCAAGTGGCTGAGGAGGTATATAGAGATTTATACAGTACCAGTGGCTCCCACGACGATAATGGAAGAGAGAATAGTCCAGAGGAATTCGAAACGCCACTAGTAACGCCGGAAGAAGTAAAGAAAGCCTTGGGAGCTATGCAAAGGGCGAAGGCAGCTGGGGTGGATCAGGTAACAGCAGATTTGTTGAAGGATGTTGGGCAGATTGTTCTAGAAAAACAGACCTTGAGCGTAAAGGAATCTTGGAAAAACGCTAACATAATCCTAATCCATAAGAAAGTGGCCGCCAAGGACTTGAAAAATTATAGAGCGATCAGCTTAAAGTCAGGTGCCTACAAACTATTTACTAAGGTAATCGCAAATAGAATCAGGACCACCTTAGGCTTCTGTCAAGCGAAGGACCAGGCAGGATTATGTAAAGGCTACTCAACAATAGACCATATTCACACTATCAATCAGGTGATAGAGAAATGGGCGGAATGTAACCAACCCCAATATATAGCTTTCATTGATTAAGAGAAAGCGTTTGATTCTGTCGAAACCTCAGCAGTCATGGAGGCATTACGGAATCAGGGTCTAGACGAGCCGTATGTAAAAATACTGAAAGATATCTATAGCGGCTCCACAGCCACCCTAGTCCTCCATAAAGAAAGCAACAAAATCGCAGTAAAGAAAGGTGTCAGGCAGGGAGATACGATCTCTCCAATGCTATTCACAGCGTGTTTACAGGAGTTATTCAGAGGCCTGGATTGTGGAAGAATTGGGGATAAAAGTTAATGAAGAATACCTTAGTAATTTGCGACTCGCTGATGATGTTGCCTTGCTAAGTAACTCAGGGGACCAATTGCAATGCATGCTCACTGATCTGGAGAGGCAAAGCAGAAGAGTGGGTCTAAAAATTAATCTGCAGAAAAGTACAGTAATGTTTAACAGCCTCGGAAGATAACAGCAATTTACAATAGGTAGCGAGGCACTGGAAGTGGTAAGGGAATACATCTACTTAGGGCAGGTAGTGACCGGGGATCCGGATCATGAGACGGAAATAATCAGAATAGGAATGGGCTGGGGTGCGTTTGGCAGGCATTCCCAGATCATGAAGAGTAGGTTGCCATTATCCCTCAAGAGAAAAGTGTGTAATAGCTGTGTCTTACCAGTACTCACATACTGGGCAGAAACCTGGAGGCTCTTGAAAAGGGTTCTACTTAAATTGAAAACGCAACGAGCTTGGAAAGAAGAATGATGGGTGTAACGTTAAGGGATACGAAACGAGCAGATTGGGTGAGGGAACAAACGCGAGTTAATGACCTCTTAGTTGAAATCAAGAAAAACAAATGGGCATGGGCAAGACATGTAATGAGGAGGGAAGATAACCGATGGTCATTAAGGGGGCGGCAGAAAGTTAGGTGGGTGGATGAGATAAAGAAGTTTGCAGAGACGACATGACCAGAATTAGTACATGACCGGGGTTGTAGGAGAAGTATGGGAGAGGCCTTTGTCCTGCAGTGGGCGTAACCAGGCTGATGATGATGATGATCGAAGGCTTTAGCGAAATCGGTAAAGATGCAAACAGTGTCAAATCCTAAGTCGGTGTTAGAAAAGAGGTCGTTAGTAAAGCAAGCTAGTTGCGTTTCGCAGGAGAAGGATTGCCTAAAGCCATGCTAACTTTTGCTAAAAAAAGAATTAGTCTCAAGAAAATCGGCTATGCGGGAATATATTATGTGCTCCAGAATCATACAGGGAATGCTGGTTAGTGATATGGGACGGTAGTTTTCGGGACAATGTGTGCTACCTGATTTGTGAACAGAAACCACCTTCCCCACCTTCCAGTCGCTTGGTAGTGATGAGCAGTGTAATGATTGTTGGAATATCCTAAAAAAAATAATTGATGAATACAGTTCGGTACACTTGAGTATTCTTGAATTAATTTCATCTGAACCCGCCGACGAAGATACTATTTACTAATGCCCACCCAGTCTACATGAACTGAATCCATTGGAGTATCATAAACTTTCGTTGAAGGTGGCAAAAGCATAAGTGCAACGTTATGAAAAAAGGATGCACACACATTATTAAAAACTGTGCCACACTGATCACTTTGAACAGGGGTGGGAAATTGGGACAATTGTTTTGTGGCTGGTGTATTATCATGAGCAGCATTCCAGAATTTACGTGGGTTGACATGTAAGTATGATGATAATGTAATGTTGAAAAAGATTTGCTTAGCTTTGGAAATGACGCTACAATATTCATCGTTGATGCCGTGGTATTCGGACCCACGAATCGGGTTGTTAGATTTTTTTGCGCAACGAAATAACCGTTTTTTCTTATTCCGAACACGGCGCAAGGCGGCCGTAAACCTAGGCGGCGTAGGATTACAGTATACTTTTCGTTGGCGAACATATTTTCGAATTCGGAATAGCACTCTGCTCTTATCAAGGAACCAGTTTTCTTGGGGACCAGTGTTCTTTGATCGTTCGGGCATTACTGCATACATAAAATACTCCATTTCTTGCGTAATTATGGGAATATCAGGTTTCGAATAATCGCGAATTGTCTTAAAATTCTTTCTGTAAGAAAAGCGTGTTTTTACATCAAGCTGCAGCAGTGAATGATCACTTATCCCACAAAGATAAATTACGGAAGAAACTAGGTCGGGGGTAGTAGACAGCACTAGCTCAAGTGTGTTAGAACATGTTGGAGTGACTCGGGTGGGGGGGGGGGGGAGGGTTGGGAACCAGCTGTGTTAAGTTGAAGTCAAAGCACAAATTTAAGAATTCATTAGACTCGGCTGAAGTACGCTTAAAAGTAACACAATCAGACTCCCATATTATATCTGGAAAATTAAAGTCCCCCAAAATAAATACCCTAGAATTGGGAAACCTAATAATAAATTTGTTAAGGACATCATGGAAATCTGCACAAAACTCTCAGCGAAGCAGATTTATATCGTGCAAGAATGTGGTTCTTCCTTCCTTTTTGCACTGATATAACAGCTATAAAAATATAACAGTTACGTTTATAAATATCGAAGTATCTTGAAACGCTGTCAGTAACAAAGTACGAAGCGGCGCCTGCCGAGGCGTCTGAGTGAGCGCGCGTTGTAGCGCGTCTTTGTGGATGCAAACCACCATAACTCGCGAGGCGCGGCAGGCGCTAGGCGCGCGGACGCGAGCTAGCGCGCGTCCGCAAGCCTACGTGTGGTCTCGGCTTAACACCTTCGGTCTGATGCATGCGTAAAAACATCTTAGCGGAACCTTATTTCGATAGTGAATGAAAAACCACTGATCGGAGTGGACGGTATCTGCTTTCATTCGCATTACTTTACTCTCAAATTTACTATTCGTGTCAAATGAAACATGAGCAGCAGGTCCCGTGACCGAAGCATAACTGGACGTAATGTGGGTGCCGTCGGCTAGTCATCGCCATTGACAGGCTTGCACACCCACACACTTGTTCTATTTTTGTTTTCTCCGTTTTAAATTACAGCGAAACAAAACAGAAGAGAAAATATCACAGCATAGGGCATAATAATAGCATAATAAGCATAGGGCAGCAGAATAATTCAGCCCATTGTGACAAGAGGCAACATGGGGGGAGGAAGACAACAAAGGCAACGAGGTGATTACGTAGGTTTTCTGCAGCTTCCTACACTACACGCGGAGATGCTGTAAGCATGTTCATTCTCGTAATAACGAAGGAAACGAGCTTTATCTCGCGTATGTGACTTTATGTTGCTAGTTGGAGGCGTTCATACCAAGAAGAAACATTTTTGAGGCTGCTGTTCACGCGGAATTTCACGTTTAAAGATTTTTCTGCGCAACAGGTGCTTCCGACGCCCGCAAGTTTATGACAGCTGCCAATTGAAATGCGAAAAATACTACTGCTGAATTATATAACGTCGTTTCGAGTCCCAGGGAGAACACCATAGGTTGGAGACTGCCACGCGGAAGTGCTTCTTTCCTTGCTAATCAACGTACTCAAAAATAAGAGAAACATACCATTGCTTGCCGATTGGTCCTCACTGGCTTCGATTATATTATTCAAATATATTGCCGCCAGCATTGCGAGAAGAAAAAGACGACCGACATATCCCAACTGCGTAGCCGCCACACCGCGAGCGTCAAGCAAAGCACCGCAAGGCAACGCTCGGCCGGTGCTGACAGGCCGGCGGCTCGTGCGCGAGAATCGGACGATTGGCACGCGACAGGAGCCGACAAAGAGGAGAACGACGTTCGAAGGAGCGAAGCTCGAGGGATGCTTTTGTTGTTGTGGTTAAATGCTCAGTCGGATTTTGTTGACGGGCACAGGTTCGCCCAGCATAAATCAGTTTTCTTAGAAACGGCTGTTGTACCTGTTGGTTACATAACTGGTGGAGGTGCTGGGTATGATTCCAAGCCCCGCACACGCCAGGGAAGGTAGCCCGGATCCGCGAATTTTGGACCAAACAGAATTAACGCCTGTCCACCATCGCACGAGTCGCCGCATACGAGGTGAGGCCCCCGAGTTTGGTCCTCTCGCCGATTCACCAAGGGCAGCGGCGGCAGCCTGCCGAGGTACCAGTGCGATGGCTACTCAATTAACCCCTTCTCACGTCGTCGTTGACTCACCCCGGACGCCAGAATCCTTCCACGGAGACACATTTGAGGATGCCGAGGACTGGCTCGAAAACTTCGAGCGCGTCGCCAGGTGTAACGGTTGGGAAGAGACAAAGAAACTCCGGTATGTGTACTTCGCGCTGGAGGAATCGGCACGCACGTGGTTTCAAAACCACGAAGCATCGTTATCATCGTGGAACGACTTCCGACGAGAGCTGCTAGCTACGTACCCCAGCACAGACCGCAGGGAGAGGGCAGAAGCCACTCTTCAGGCGAGGAACCAGCGGAACAACGTAAGTGTGACCATGTACATTGAAGACATGACCCACCTCTTCCGCCGAGCCGACCCAAACATGGCTGAGGACAAGAAATTGCGGCACCTAATGCGCGGTGTGAAACAGGAACTCTTTGCCGGCCTGGTTCGTAACCCGCCCCGCTCTGTAGCCGAATTTCGATCAGAGGCGACGACGATGGAGAAGACGCTGCAGCAGCGTGCACGGCAGTACAACAGAGATGTATGCGTCGCATCGTTTGACGTTGGGTCAGGAGCCCTCCCCAACAACACGGACATCCTACGCGAAATTGTGAGGTCCGTCGTACGGGAAGAGCTGCAGAAACTGCAGCTGGCCCAAAGCCCTCCTACGGTGTCCTCACTTGCTGATGTCATACGCGAAGAAGTCCGGCAAGTAATTTGTGAGCCAGAGCCTCAGGTACGGCCAACGCACAGCCAGAGCGTCAGCCGCGGATATCGTACGCCCAAGCTTTACGTCAGGACCTAGGACGCGCCGACTTTGGACGAACGACCACAATACCCCAGGTACTTCCTCGCAATGTGCAGCCCATGCCAGAAGGAAGCCCACGTAAAAGCGATGTATGGCGCACTGCAGACCGGCGTCCCCTCTGCTACCACTGTGGAGAGGCTGGTCATCTATACCGTGAATGCCAGTATCGCCGAGTAGGACTGCGTTGCTTCTCTGTGAATGCGCGTTGCCCTCGAAACGGTGAGCGCCCTTATGAGATTGAGGCATTTTTATCTACGCGCCAAACTGTTCGGAATCCCCAGCAACATCAAAAATCAAAAATGTTTTATTTCTAACAAACCTGTTGGGGGTCCTCCAGGCGAAAAGCTGCGACATACAGCTTGAATGTGCCTGAAGGCCCTCACATGGCAGCAGTACAAATATAAATACAGTATACAATGCATTGGGTTACATATACAATAATTACAAAGATCACATTTCAAAAATTTCTTCACAAAAATATGCTCTAAGCTGTTTTCGAGTCAAGGTATTTCTCATAACAATTTCTTTCCCAAATTTATTGAACAGTGAAGGTAGCGTGTGTCTTAGCGACTGCATGAGGTAATTTGTACGCCTGTACGGTACTAACTACCTGTCTTTGCTGCGGGTACGCGCATCAATTCTGTCATATTCAAGTCGTGACGTATTTTTTAAAAATAGTTGAAACTTTTCGGAGCCATGAACCTCAATCAGCAGCGCCTATTCGTTATAGGTCGCCCAGTCCGCGTCCCGCTTCCATTTCACCGAGTCGTCGCTCCCAAAGTCCTCGACGGGAAAACTAGAGCCAGCGACCTGTGGAGGCAAGGCTGCTGACGCCCGGAACAGCTAAGGCCCTCCATCGCCAATCCGACAAGACGACGGCAGTGACGAAACGACGGACAAGTGCAGTGATGACACCGTTACTGCCGAGTTGCGCGTCATAATCGGCGACTTCGAAGTGACTGCGTTGATAGACACTGGTGCGGACTATTCAGTTAGTAGCAGTTTACTCGCTAGAAAATTGAAAAAGGTATTGACCCATTGGACCGGATCTCCAATACGCACAGCGGGGGGACACTTAGTCGACCCCGTAGGAATGTGCACAGCAAGAATCGGAATTATAGGCTTTACATACGTCAGCAGCTTTATTATTCTCCCTGAGTGTTCGCGTGATCTGATACTGGGCATGGACTTTTTGCGAACGAATGGCGCAATTATCGACTTGCAAGAATCACGTGTGTTGTTTTCCACAGAAAATGCTGTTACCATTTCTGATACAGAACAGCCACATATTTCCTCTCTCCGTATTGTGGATGAAGACGTGACCATGCCGGCACGGTGCAGTATGACTGTCGTTGTAAGGAACGACATATTTCGTGACTATGAGGGACTTGCAGACGGAAATATCGGGCTGCTACTGGAAAAGCAAATATGCGTGGCAGGAGGCCTAGTTCACCTGCATAACGGATATGCGGACGTCCTTTTGACTAACTTTGGCAATGAGGCACAACAAGTGGCGAAGGGAACAGCCATAGCGTCTCTTCATCACTATGCACAATTTGCGGATGTGTCAACCCTCGAAGCAGCATCACCAGCTTCAGCCACCTTAGACAGTGTCCTTACCTCTATTGACATTGACCGAAAGCTGTCATCACTACAAAGAGATGAGATTGTGAACTTGGTCACAGAGTTTGCAGAATGCTTTTCGACTTCATCGAAAGTCCGTCGTACTCCTGTCGCAAAACATCACATTGTGGTCGAAGAACCTGCAAGACCAGTTCGCGAACACCCGTACCGAGTAGCTCCAATGGAAAGAGAAGCGATAAGAAGCCAAGTACAGGAAATGCTCAAGGACGATGTAATACAGCCATCCAATAGTCAATGGGCATCTCCGGTAGTCCTTGTCAAAAAGAAGGATAACACCCTACAATTTTGTGTTGACTACAGGAAACTCAACATCGTCACGAAGCGGGATGTTTATCCACTCCCCCGCATCGACGACACCTTGGACAAACTACGCAATGCTTACTTCTTCTCTTCTCTGGATCTCAAAAGCGGATACTGGCAGATAGAAGTGGACGAGCGAGATCGCGAAAAAACGGCATTTGTGACACCGGATGGTTTATACGAGTTTAAGGTGCTTCCATTTGGTCTGTGTTCTGCGCCAGCCACATTCCAATGGATGATGGACACTGTTCTCTCCGGACTGAAATGGCAGTCATTCCTTGTCTACCTTGATGATGTGGTGGTCTTCTCCACTACATTTGAGCAGCACGTGCAGTGACTGAGAGCAGTTCTGGATCCTTTCGCACGGCGGGAGTGACAATAAAACCCGAAAAATGCCACTTCGGCTTTCGCGAGCTCCGCTTTCTCGGACACATTGTCAGTGCTGAAGGCGTCCGCCCCGATCCTGAGAAGATCACTGCAGTAGAAATGTTTCCGAAGCCAAGAGACAAAAAAGCTGTTAAACGTTTCCTGGGACTATGTGCCTACTACAGGCGTTTCGTAGAAAATTTTGCTAAAATTGCCGAACCACTCACGCGACTGACAAAAAAGATGTCCCTTTTGTGTGGGAGAAAGAACAAGAAGACGCCTTCTCTGAACTACGACGGCGTTTGCAGAGTCCTCCTATACTTGTCCATTTTCATGAACATGCCGAAACGGACATCCACACCGACGCGAATAACGTTGGTCTCGGTGCCATACTTATTCAGTGGCATAATGGCGAAGAAAAAGTCATTGCGTACGCAAGCCGTACCTTATCGAAAGCCGAGACAAATTACTCAGCTACAGAAAAAGAATGGCTCGCGGTTATATGGCCCATCAGTAAGTTCCGGCCATACTTATATGGCAGACCGTTTCGAGCCATAAGCGACCATCACTCATTGTGCTGGCTGGCGAACCTCAAGGACCCTTCTGGAAGACTCGCTAGATGGAGTTTCCGTCTACAGGAATATGACATCACGGTCGTTTACAAGTCCGGTCTGAAGCACAGTGATGCTGACTGCTTATCACGCGCACCAATCGAGGCTACGTTACCTGAATACGAGCAAGATTTCCCATTTCTTGGGGGTGTGAACACGACGGAAATGGCTCATCAGCGTACTGATCCGGAATTACTCCTGCTCATCGAGTACCTGGAGGGTCGACAAGTGAAAGTGCCTCGAGTTTTCGTTCGCGGATTGTGTTCATATGTCCTCCGGAACAACGTCCTCTACAAACGAAACTTCGAGCCCAGTGGTGAGACGTTTCTACTTCTCGTACCATCATCGCTGCGAGCGGAAATCTTACAAGCATGCCATGATGACCCTGCAGCTGGCCACTTAGGCGTTAGTAGGACTCTGGCGAGAATCCGCCAGAAATATTACTGGCCGAAGTTAATGAATTCAGTGCAGCACTATGTCAAATCGTGCCAAGATTGTCAAAAACGCAAAACACCGCCACTCAAACCAGCAGGTTTTCTGCAACCGATACAGCCACCAACAGCGCCATTTGAACCAATTGGAGTGGATTTACTTGGACCATTTCCCGTCTCGACCTCAGGAAAGCGGTGGATTGTGGTAGCAACCGATTATCTGGCCTGGTATGCTGAGACCTCTTCTCTTACAAAAGGAACCGCCATTGAAGTGGCTCAGTTTTTTGTCACACACATATTATTACGACATGGCGCACCTAAGGTAGTCATAACAGACAAAGGAACAGCTTTTGTGGCTCGTTTGATGCAGTCCTTTATGAAACTAACACATACTGCTCATAGAAAAACCACAGCGTACCATCAACAAACAAACGGCCTGACTGAACGGCTCAATAGAACACTCGCTGACATGATCTCAATGTAGGTGGACGTCGAGCATCGGACATGGGACAGCATTCTACCATATGCCACCTTTGCGTATAATACTGCAGTACAAGAAACGACACATTTCACGCCATTTGAACTTGTTTACGGTCGGACAGTAACAACGACACTAGACGCGATGTTAACTGTAGACAACAGCACCGAAGACGACCCTGACGTTAGCGAGGACATAGAAAGGGAAGAAAAAACACGGCAGTTGGCAAGGCACCGTATCATACAACAGCAATACGTGGACGCAAACTGGTACAACCTAGGGCGAAGAGAGGTACAGTACAACCCCGGAGACAAAGTGTGGGTATGGACGCCTATAGGGACGCCCGGTCTTTCGGAGAAGTTACTGCGCCGTTACTTTGGCCCCTACAAAGTACTTGGCCGCTTAAGTCCCTTAAACTACGAGGTAACTCCTGAAGGCCAAGTCTGCTCCACACGACGCAGGACTCGCCCTGAGGTCGTACACGTAGTACGAATGAAGCCATACTATGAAAGACATTGATTAACAGAAGTTGCACATACGATCAAGCCTAGCACCGGCCATCCTATGACCACTGTCCTTCTAAAGCAGTTGGCCTCTTTAGGCCTTTCCTACGCATCGGGACGATGCTTCTTGGGAGAGGGCTAATGCCGCCAGCATTGCGAGAAGACGAGCGACATATTCCAACTGCGTAGCCGCCACACCGCGAGCGTCAAGCAAAGCACCGCAAGGCAACGCTCGGCCGGTGCTGACAGGCCGGCGGCTCGTGCGCGAGAATCGGATGATTGGCAGGCGACAGAGTAATTCGGATAGATAGATTGGTTGCAATTTCTTCTCTTAACATTGCAATGAAATGAAATTGCATATTAATAAATATAGGAATTCATGGCTCGCGAGTTCAACGCTCAACAATTTGGGGGGAGAGTCTCCGGTGCGATGGGACAGGCCATCTCATGGAAGACGTTCTTGTGTGTTCCCGTGCGTGCTTATTAAATAAGGAGGAGGCCACCTATTGCATTGTGTCCTATTCTTTTATTTATTTACGGATTGGGAAGCCACTCTTCTCCCAAACTTGGAATTGAATGTTAATACATTCATTTAGAAAGGATCCCTTCCCTGTAGCATTTACTTCAATGCAGCATGAATAGTTTGTTTAGCGCAAAACGACACACACAAGAAAGACGACAGGACAAGGCGCCTTGTCCTGCCGTATTTCTTGTGTGTGTCGTTTTCCGCTAAACAAAGTATTCATGGATTGGCCCCAACTAGCCCGCCTACGCATTGTGCTGAACTATCAATGCAGCAATTCGCCTCTTTTCCGCTTGTCCCTCTGTCGAAGCTAGCTTGGCCAGGTTGGTCGCATTTTGATGTGAAAGCATCAAATCGCTCATTGGGCAAAATATTCGCTGTCCGTAAAAGCGAAACGACCCCTAAATTTCGGTTCGCTGTGACGCCACGTCACCCTCGCTCTCGGGTGCCTCCTTTACCCGCACGCTCAGTGCCCGCGCAAGCTCTCGTCCGCGTCCACACTACGCCTTAGCAATGGTTATTAAGAAATTGATGTATAAAATACAGAAAATAAATTAGTAAGGAAAACATTCCAGGTAGGCAGTGCCAAGCCCACAACCACCGGCTCAGAAGCTGAGGTTCTTACCCACAAGGCTAAAAAGCGCCTCCATGATTGACTACATTGTATTCGAAAGGAACCAAATATTAAACATAGCAAGTTTCGGGTACCTTTAGTCGGCCAATGCGGCCCAAATGCGAAAACATACGTTGAAAATCCTGACGTCACACTGATGTATCGGCGTTGGGGTTTCTGCGCGAAATTTAAATACTGATACTTCGACCTTCATTTTCTCCTCTAACAATGGATCTATTATTTTGAAATGACTGTCTGCAGGATTCTCAAACAATGCCTTATTAGTGTAAACTAATTTACTATTTGGCTTTAGTGTCCTTTTTAAAGCCTATCGTGAAGCCCCGCAGACCGCAAGGTACCTTGATAACGGGAGTAAGGCCTTCAGCGCGGATGTTCTTCTGGAGCACTGACCTAAAGCTTTGAGTTCTGGAAGTGGACGATTGCCCAACTGCTCCAGTACTCTGCACATCACTTGTCTCTTGGCACTATATCTTGGGCAGACGCAGATATGTGTGATCGTCTCTTCGCTGTTGCATGTGTCGCACGTGGGGCTGTTGGCCCTTCCAATAAGGAAAGCATGTGTTCGTAAAGGCAAAGCCTAACCACAAACTGTACAGCATGGTATGTCCACGTCGTGGTAACCCAGGCGGGGGGTGCATCCGTATGTCCGGAGAAAACGAACGCAAACGACACATGGTGAAAACGCTCGAGTCCTACAGGGGCAAAGTACAATGACGGGACATCAATCGCAGCCCAGCCGCCGCGTCTGTTCGCGAAAGCGAAATAAAGACTCGTTGAACACTTTCATGCGCAGATCAGACTTGGTCTAAATATAGCACGCACGATTGGGGCGCCTCTTCTAGCATTCGAACATAAAAACTTTAACGTCGGCATAGTGGTGCACTCTATCGTCTTTTTTTTTTCAGATGGGCTTTACGGCTTCATTCGAGCTGCCTAAATTACCGACGTGTTATTGGTACTCATCGATCATTGACACTGACTGCGCATGGGTGATCATTCAACATCGTTCTTTCGCAGACAGACACTAGTACTCCAGAGCGTCAGCATCAGACATGACTGAAGAAAGAAACGGTGGGCACATGCCTCATGCATTTACCTTCAGCGACGAAGGAACCCCGATTACAAACCATGAAGGCGACGAGGGTGCTTCAGCCATATTCAACGATTACACTACGTGAGTATTCTCGCTTGTACGTTTAATTACATACTGCCACCCGTAAAAGCAACCTGGAATACATGCTTCGACAGCTACAGCTTTGCGTCTGCAAATTAGGCATTTTCGCCGACAACTGACAGGCAGCCCAGCTGCGGCTGTTTATGGTCATGGTAACAAGTGCCATTGCAGGATGCAAATATTTGTATCGAAGGATATATTTGTTGCTTGCATGTGCTATCGCTGCATCGCAGAGCTATAGTAGTAGTCCAGTGGCTGGAAAATTGCGCTGCTGAGCTCGACATCACGGATAATGTCCCAGGTGCACTGGTCTATCACTAGTGATCGTGAAATATTATAAGGCTCGGTTCCTTGGATTTACGCACACATTAAAGAAACAGAGGCGGGGAAATTTATATTTAAGACACCTCCAAGACGCAGTCATAACGAGATGTTGGTTTTGAAATGTGAAACACCACGGCATAAATAATTATAGCAGTACCCCACACTTCTTTTGGTGACTGAGTGAGCATTCTCCGGGAGGTCCACTATCTAGCACGAAAATAGCCCAATTTGCCAAAAACTTAAGAAATGTGGGAGTGGCCCGCTGCGCCCTAATCGCGTGCACCGATGGACCTCAAGAAAGTTATTAATCCATCCATCCATCAAGGAATGTGTGATCAAGTGGGTACGTTTCATAAGCAATTGTTGATGTTGCTTGTTTTTCAGAAAATTTATTAATTGCGCTTGAACAAAAACTCCTTTTGGCTCTGAAATGAAATCTGTGTTTATTTTTACGGCATGTTCGGGTAAATCGGAAAGTACTACATGGACGTCGCGACAGCCGCGTTATTTTGGCGCGACTGCGAACAGCCGCGTTGGCAGAACGTGTGAATCTAATCGTAGAATGGCGACAACAGTTGCCGACTGCAAACCTTTAGAACGTGGTTGCTTATTTGCAGAGCTGTTTCGGACGGGACTCGGTGACCGATTCGGCCGACTGGCGCCGCCCCTGTACGAGAGCTAACCTAACGTAGCCTAATCTCACCTAACCTTGCCCTAGCTAACGCCTAACCTTAAGCTGTCATCCACCATTCACGCGCGCTGCTCATGGCGATGTTGTCGCGTCAAATGTATATACAGCGAGCTCTTTCCAGGTGGCTGGCCTGACGTTGTAGAGTTATAAATGCGTATGAACGCTTCTTCATTTGGTGGTGTTGTCTAAGTAATAAAATGCGTGTTAAACAAAAAAATGAGCCTTTGTGCACGCTGACACTGTTGCAGCTGGCACTTAGCATTTAGGGGTTTCCTTGAGGAAAGCACAATATTTTTTCTTGTATGTTTAGGATGTATGTTCTGTCACCTCCCTTCAGAGGAGTAGGCAGGCGTTGTGCCCTTTCCGGTGGCAGTTGCCAGCCTGCTCCTCGCTTTCCCTTTCCTGATACCTGTGTATATGTGTATATGTTTTCGAAACAAATAATAATAATAATATTTACCAGCGGAACTAAACGTTAGAAGTATAGATACTACTCAATCGTGTTCAAAGAGTGAAATTTGATAATTTTTCTGTGCAACGATAAAGAAGTTGAAACTTGTGTTAGTTTTTATTGAAGCCTTTAGCACACGAAGGACATATTTTGAGGAAAATGAGTGATGAGGGTAATTTTACTAGCTTAGGTATTTCTCGATATCTCTAAACCGTTCGACACAATAGACCAGTTCATACTCTTTAAAAATCTTGAAAAAGTTGAAATTGGTGGTCCTTGCCTGCTACTCTTGAAGAGTTACTCATACAAGCGAATTCAAATTGTCATCAATGCTTATGCTGTCCCGAATATCAAAACAATTAATTTAGGAGTACTTCAATGGTTTATTCTTGGTCTTCTTCTGGTTCTAATATTTATAAATGTTTTCGCTAACTGTTTCAATGACTCCCAATGATACGATATGTTAACCTTATTGCATTTCGGCATTCGAGTCTAAACTGAACTTTGAGAGGTGAACCTTCAAGAACAGTGCGATTAAAATAAACTTCAAATATGCCCTCTAAACTCAAAATTATTCGTTTGCAACTGTGGCAAATGTCTCCTAAGGATTATTCCTCCTCTACTCATTTGGCAGTACCTATTCTCCACGAATTATGCAAAATACCTGGGAGTCAAGTTAGACCGGAATTTTCAACACCATCATTACGCTGCGTGCGAAAAAAAATGGCCAACTGCATGAGAGCCCTCATCAGCGCCCAGTCCCATTTGAGCCATAACACACTATATCGCTCTATTAAGCATTTATTATTTCACATAACTATGCTGTGGCCCGTCGGTGGAAACAAATTTGTCTTATCGGCAGGCGTCAAATCATTCAAATAAATGTTTAACAAGTACTAACTTAAGCTCTTAGTATGTAATGCTACAGAACCGCTCAGAACCAGTAACATCATCACCGTATTTATCTTATTTATCTGTAATGTGGACAGCTTCTTTTAAAAGCTGTCCATATAAATTTTTTTCTTGCCAAAATGTAATATTAGTTTTTTTTCTGATTAACTAGAGAAATAACAAATATTTTGTAATTTGTTCACATATACGCACATTGGCTCGTCCCTCATTTCAAAAAATTTGTATGTTCAGCGTCAGAGCCGGTGGCCTTAGGATGAATTGTGAGATGAGCACAGCTTCTCCTATAGACGTCCTCAAAATATGTCAGAAACTGCAAAAGCGGTCCACTTTCTCGTGCATTACTCGTCACAGCTTTCTTGGGGCATGATTAACGGCAACTCAGGGTAATTCCTAGGGAAGTTTGGTGCGAGGCGACACGTGGGTGGCGCTAGGGGCCGTTTCAATTTCACTGTCGCGACAAGCGACATAGTAATTTGATGAAGAACGTATTTAGCGTATAAAGATAGTGAATTATTCAACTTTTACCACTCATTTATATATATCGACTATACGAGGCGCAATTATCTTACGTACATTTGATAGGAAAGCAACAATATGCCAGGGCTATTGCTTTATTCGCTGATTTGATGCGATCGTATAACTTATTTGTTGATTGATTCAATAAATTTATTTACTCTTTCGTATGGAAGGCCCCAGACTAAACTATTTCCCTGGACCTGAGGAAGGCCTTCACTGTATTATTCATTAGGTGAGTGACGAACTAAACAAACTGCTCACATAATTGTTTCGGAAAGATGATATAAAGGCATGAAACTGACTTAGATGTGAAATTACCATTTGCTGACCGTAGCTAGTTCGCCACCTTTGTCTTTCTACGTCATGAATAAATAATTTAGTCAGTAAGAATTTATTGATTGATCGATTGATTTATTCATCGATTGGTTCATAGATTGACTGAATTTTTTTATTGGGTCTACCAGCTTGAAGCGGCAACGTGGCTACGATAGGTGCCGAAGTGCCGACAGCTGCCGACTAATTCTGACAACCTTGTGCTATTCAACATTGCACTAGTACATTTCTCTGTTCCACTTCAGAATATACCCACCACACCGGCTAATCTGAACCACACCCTCGCGATCTGCAACAGGGCTCTGACCATTCGGTTACTTTGGCGTGTGACTCGGAGGTCATACGATAGAATCGGTGGACTGAATCGTAGACTTCACTTCGAAGTACACCTCATACACCCCTACCTCCACGTTTCCATCCCTGCAGACTGTCAGGCTACATATAATACTTATATCACGCCATTCTCAATTTACTTGGAGAAATTTATTTCCCACAACGAGCATAGCCAGAACTATGATTTCACCAATTGGACGATGAGGACGTCCGAGAAGTCCCGGCCGCATTTCGGCAACTTGCAGCTGCGCGAGTCCGCGGTGCACACCGTACTAATCCGTCCGAAGTACGGCCCCAAACGAGCGCTGCTCTAAGCTCGGCGTCAACTTCAACACAAACCTCTGGTACGCGTAAAGAAACTTCTCTGTCCTGTTTTTTTTTTTTTTTTTTTTGCTGTCGACATACTTTATAAAAAGGTGATCAGTGTAGTACACGCAGTGTTTCTTGCAGCGGTGTTCCTAGGTGAGGTGCACATATTTGAGACTAATAACGTGAGACCGAAGGATAATTAAGAAACATAATTTAACTTGTGGTTTGAGCTTAGGGGCCAGTTGTACATACGAAAATTTAAGAGGTAGCCGCATTTAGATGCAAACACGGTTTGTCAAGCTTGAAAATGGAGCCTCATTCGATATATCCATCATAGAATTGCAACTCTCAGTCACCGAAACGGAGTGCACCAGGAGCCCCTGAAAGGCCCTCTTAAAGGGAAGCTGAAACGGTTTTCAATTTCCATGAATTGCTGGGATTGGGAAGAACAGACCTAATAATATACGGTTCCGTAATTTTTTTCTTCATTTTATTAATATAAGGGGCGGAAATCGCTTTCTAAATCACCCCCGCGGACACGCCCCCATCGCTTCCCGGAGCGCCGGGTGAGGTGGTTGCCAGAGGAGAACCGGCGAGAGTGACGTCACTGGCGGGGACCGACGTGCCGGACCGGCGTGCTGGCATGCCTCTTTCCGTCCTGCGCTTTACTGAACGACGCTATGAGAGATCTGCCGCCGCCGCCGCTCACGTTTGTTTTCTTTTGCGATTTTCGTAAACTGTTCTTTGCTTCTGTGCTGCGTGAGTGCCTACAGCCAAGGGCGACCAACATGCCCTCGTTCTGTGCAGCATTCGGCTGCGCGAACACAGGCGGGCGAGACGATGTGGTGTTTCACAGGTTCCCGAAGGACAAGAAGCTTGCAGCGCAGTGGGTCCGTGCGGTGAGGAGAGATAAGTCCGTGCCGATGAAATCAACTGTGCTGTGCTCTTCATCTTCCATCAATACGCAGCACATGCAGGTGCACCTAGTTTAATGAAAGCCTGATTAGGCCCACATTGACGCACTCTAGAAATG
Source organism: Dermacentor andersoni (assembly GCF_023375885.2). NCBI lineage: Eukaryota > Metazoa > Arthropoda > Arachnida > Ixodida > Ixodidae > Dermacentor > Dermacentor andersoni. The sequence goes on from NW_027314755.1 coordinate 4,393,377, forward strand.
CGAACATTCGCAGCCATTAACGTCTGGTAACACAGCTTTAGCCTAGCCGGATATCCTTACGACAAATGCGGAAACGCGTTGTTGCTAGCGTTGCTATACTCCGTTTCATACATCAGGTGCAACGCTGTGGAGGCTTGAGATACTTCTTGCAGTGGCTGCGTTCGCACTTAGAAAAAGTTCGGTGTTGCTTGACCCGATTTTTTAGAAAATTTTCCATATATAAGCTCAGTTCTGAATGAAAAAAAAGAAAGAATTTACCCATAGAAACAATCCGTGTACTTATACGGCTGCTAACACGTTCTTTTAAATCAATTTTCTTTTCGGTATTTTTTAATTGCACCCTGTCGCGGCAGCTTCACGTGCATGCTCGCGCGAGCAAACGCCGCTGGCACGCTGCGAAGCATAGACGGAAACGCGCGCAGTAATAAATTTTGGTGACCGTACTTCGTGCGTAGCTTCCACAGCGTTGCACCTGAGTTATGAAATGGAGTATAGGCTTGCCTAGTGACATTCGACGTACACTGTCGTCCTTTATGAAAGGGAACACGCGAGCGCGTGGCCTGCGCTCTGCGGCGGCTGCCTACAGTGCCATCAACCTACAGCTAAAGAAAGCGCGTCCGCTTTTGGCGTCATCTATTGGCAAACAAAATAACGACCGTGCTTGTGCACCACGCTCGATTTGTTGGCGGCAGACGACGCGCTACAGCTATCGCTCGTTGCGCGAGTGAAGAGGGAGCGTAATCTAGCAGCGCTTGTCCACCGGCCATGACTCGTTGTTTTGTTTGCCAACAGATGACGCCAAAAGCGGACGTGCTTTCTTTAGCTGTCGGTTGATGGTGCTGTAGGCAGCCATCGCAGAGCGCATGCCACGCGCTCGCGTGTTCCCTTTCATAAAGGACGACAGTGTACGGTTGCAGTTATCGTGTATACCACACGGCGGTGCTAAAACTGCCTAATATCTTTATGTCAACACTAGTATGGAGCACGCATACCGATTCTTGATCGAGCCACAATCGCAAAGTCGTCGAACCATAGTATGAATATTGCACATATAATACCTCTGGCCATCTCTGGATTTGTATGATAAGCAAGTTCCATGACTGTACCCCGTAGCACTGCACGTGCGCGCTTTGAAACGCGGCACTTATGTTCGCGATCGTGTATCAACACTCAAAAAACCACGGGACTACTTTAGACAAGCAGCGGCAAGGTGCTTGACAACGCGGAATTGCACCCGTGTTTACAATCTCATGAGAAGTTAGTGCTTCGGCATTCTTCCTGCAGCAAGTTCCCAGTGACACTTTAGCGCATTTTTTCTCCCAGCATTGGAACCTGCAGCTACATGAAAAAAAAAAAAACATAAGTACCAGCTAAGATTTCCAACGCGCGAGAAGGTGCACACATCGCTCACGCTGTTGGCACTCTCAACATCGTCGTTGCCGCCGCTGCCGCCATCGTTTTCCGTATCAGCTGTCGGTTCGAACATGTACGGCGAAAATACAAGCTGTCCGAGACAGCGAGAACGTTCCATAATGCTTACAACTCAGCTATGAAGCCAGAACAGAACAGCGTGCTACGCTCTGAAACGGCGGCGCCAACCGGAGACTGCCGCGAAAGACGTCACAGCGGCCCCGACCAATCACGGGCAACAGAGGCTCTCGCGCGATGCCCTGAGGCGCTGGTGCGCGTTTTCTTGGAAAAACAGCCGCTTGCGTTTGTTTCCACCCTTTTTGAACCAGATATTCGTGTTCAGAGGACTCAAAACTGTAGAATGCCGCAGAGAACTAATTTTTTTCGGAAAGTGTTTCAGCTTCCCTTTAACATCACACCAGACGGAAACGGCTGGTTGCGAAACGCGCGACGAATGTGGAAACTGAACGCCGCGGCCTGTTACTGACAGATACTGATACGGCGAGTTTTCTCTAGGAAGCGTCTGACGCGACACGACTTCATTCAAACTTCGTCACAGACCTCGTCACGTGGAGTTTCTGTGTGACGTAACAGAGGGGAGCGGTCTGATTTTATGTTGCCAAATTTGTCGCGATTTTTCGACGATTTAAAGAGGAAATAATGGTATGACCAAACGTGATTGGCTCCATAATAAATTATGGGGTTTTACGTGCCGAAACCACGATGTGATAATGAGGCATGCCGCAGCGGGGGACTCCGGAAATTTGGACCAGATGGGGTTCTTTAACGTCCACCTAAATGGAAGTGCACCAGTGTTTTCGCAATTCGTACTATCTTAATGCCATCGCCGTGACCGGGATTCGATCCCATGACCTCGTCCTCTCAGGCTAACACGATAGCCACTAAGTAACCACGGTTTTCCTAGGAAACCACTTAACAGCTTTTTTATTTCGGAATCTCCTCTGCAAAAACGCCACGTCCGTTACACCGACCGGCATTTTGTAAAAACAACATCTGTAAAGTTTATCAAGGAAACTTGTAATTGAAAGCGGAAAGCTTACCGCGTGGCCTACAGTAGGGCTTTTCATAGCGTTCAGCTAGTTTTCATTGACAGATACTCGAGTAACCCAATTGCCAGATGCCTAAATACTATGCTAATGAAGTTGAACTGAAATCCCATTTCATTAGTTCATCTTATAAATTTACTTTGTATGGCCGCGGCTGAAAGTAAGCAAGTTGTTACAACTTTCCTTTTCGTCGACCTGTCTTCGGCATATTATGCAGTGTTATCTGAACGTGGGTGTGACTATAGAGCGCAGCGATTTCTTTTCACCTCTGTAACAGAAAAAAATTCACTGGCGATTACGATACTCCGTAGTGTGAAATTTGAGGGCAGCTCTATACGTGTTTTCATAATTCCTTGGCTGGCGCGGACAATATCTCGCGGGCGGCCCCTTAAAAACGGAGGGAAGCGGTGCAAAACAAGTAACACTCCAGCAAAAGTATAGCGGGGAGCCGAGTCGGTGATCATCGAAAATATGATCTGCGGGTCAAGCGCTTCGTCTTTTCTGCACGACTCGTCGAAGGTTCCAGAGTAATAGCTGGTACACGGGTGACAAAAGCCAGCGGATAGAACTATCGATAACATTCGTGAACTCCTAATACATGCAAATGTGCAAACAAATAATAATTTTGCGTTTTTGGAAAGTTTGTAATAGAACATCCTGTCATTCTTGGAAAGCTTCTTTGCCCTCAGGCTCGTAAGGTGGGAAGCGGCTATATTGGTGGAGTTCTTTTCATGACGGTTCTAGTGATTTTACATTTAAAACGATCCTAGTTGTCTGTGATAGTTACCTCTTTATAAAGTACATGCGCATTCCTAAATATACCAAAAAATATTCCTGCTGTAAATATCTTCCTTGGTCTTCCTTGGCAGTGCGCCATTATGACGGGACCTGCCCCGAGCTCCCCACCTCTTTTATCTCTGCCGTTAGGATTTCGATGGCCTTATGGTCCAGGTTCCGGAGGAGCTTGTTGGTGACCCCGTCTGGCCCCGGTTCCGATCTTCCATTTAGGTTGAACAGTACGCGTCTGGTTTCTGAAATCGTAAAAGGTTCGTCTAATTATGGATTGTCTAGCCCCGTGTAAACCGCTCTCGCGCTTATGCGTTTTGAATCTCCTTCCTTGACGGGTAGGTAAGTTCACGCCAGGTCGTTGACAATTACATCGTTTGTGAGGCCCGAGGGGACCTGCTTATGTGTGAGCCTATCGGCAGCGAGATTTAGCGCAATGCGGGACTGTTTGTCGTTTAGGAGGCTTTTGAGCAGATTCCACTTACTACCTCTTCTCATGCGACCGTCTGTTTCGTTGTACCTTGGTGCTCATCCCCAAACCGGGGCAACCTCCGCACCTAAATAACCTGCGTCCCAACCCTCTAACATCGTGCATTTGCAAAGTGGCAGAACATGCAGTACACAATCGAATCGTCGAACACGTAGAAAACCACGAACTAATCTAATGGGTTTTAGAAAGGGACTCTCCACACAGTACGCAATGCTCCTTCTGAACATATCTATATTCGCTAACGAGACGTGGGACGTACGAGGTATCACTGCACTCGACCTCGCTAAGGCCTTTGATAAGGTGGCTCACGAACACATCTTGAACGAAATTTCCCATCTCAACCAAGGGCGGAAATTCTTTAATTTCCCTCTCTCGATCCTATCGGAAAGGAAAGCGTTCCTTCGACTTGGCACAAACTCGGGCGCTCCTTACGAACTGGGCAACTGCGGTACCCCTCAGGGCTCGGTCTTATCCCCACTATTCTTCAATATCGCCATGCATAAACTCCCCGAAAGGCCGGCCGAACTCGCAAAAATAGGCCCCGCAATCTACGCAGACGATATCACAATCTGGTCCCCGGGGGGATCTCTGACCGATCTAGAGCAATCTCTCCAGGCAGCCTTAGATGTAATGGAAGAATTTCTTACATGCACGGGTCTCAAGCTGTCACCGACCAAATCTGAACTCCTCCCCTACAGACATTAGAGGCAGGGCGTTAGGAACCTCGAGCCTCTGGAAACGCCTCCAGTCGAAATTACAACACGAGAAGGGCACCCCATTCTGAGGGTGAACTCCATCAAAATTTTAGGACTTTTAATCAGCGCCAAAGGTGTAATGCAGAAGCGCTAAACAAGCTGGGTACGCAGGCGAAAAATATACTAAGACTCATAACTAGAATCGCAAGCAAAAGGGGGGGACTCAAGGAGGACAACCGACTCAGCGTCTTCCAAGCTTTCTTTATCAGTCACATTACTTACACGTTCATCATCATCATCAGCCTAGTTACACCGACTGCAGGGCAAAGGCCTCTCCCATACTTCTCCAACTACCCCGGTCATGTACTAATTGTGGCCATGTTGTCCCTGCAAATGTCTTAATGTCATCTGCCCACCTAACTTTCTGCCGCCCCCTGCTACGCTTCCCTTCTCTTGGAATCCAGTCCGTAGCTCTTAGTGACCATCGGTTATCTTCCCTCCTCATTACATGTCCAGCCCATGCCCATTTCTTTTTCTTGATTTCAACTAAGATGTCGTTTACCCGCGTTTGTTACCTCACCCAATCTGCTCTTTTCTTATCCCTTAACGTTACACCCATCATTCTTCTTTCCATCGCTCGTTGCGTCGTTCTCAATTTCAGCAGAACCCTTTTCGTAAGCCTCCAGGTTTCTGCCTCATATGTGAGTACTGGTAACACACAGCTGTTGTACACTTTCCTTTTGAGGGATAGTGGCAACCTACTGTTCATGATTTGAGAATGCCTGCCAAACGCACCCCAACCCATTCTTATTCTTCTGGTTATTTCAGTCTCATGATCCGGATCCGTGGTCACTACCTGCCCTAAGTAGATGTATTCCCTTACCACTTCCAGTGTTTCGCTACCTATCGTAAACTGCTGTTCTCTTCCGAGACTGTTAAACAGTACTTTAGTTTTCTGCAGATTAATTTTCAGACCCACCCTTCTGTTTGCCTCTCCAGGTCAGTGAGCATGCATTGCAATTGGTCTCCTGAGTTACTAAGCAAGGCAATATCATCAGCGAATCGCAAGTTGCTAAGGTATTCTCCATCAACTTTTATCCCCAATTCTTCCCACTCCAGGCCTCTGAATACCTCCTGTAAACATGCTGTGAATAGCATTGGAGATATCGTATCTCCCTGTCTGACGCCTTTCTTTATAGGGATTTTGTTGCTTTCTTTGTGGAGGACTACGGTGGCTGTGGAGCCGCTATAGATATATTCCAGTATTTTTACATATGGCTCATCTACACCCTGATTCCGTAATGCCTCCATGACTGCTGAGGTTTCGACTGAATCAAACGCTTTCTCGTAATCAATGAAAGCTATATATAAAGGTTGGTTATATTCTGCACATTTCTCTATCACTTGATTGATAGTGTGAATATGGTCTATTGTTGAGTAGCCTTTACGGAATCCTGCCTGGTCCTTTGGTTGACAGAAGTCTAAGGTGTTCCTGATTCTATTTGCGATTACCTTAGTAAATACTTTGTAGGCAACGGACAGTAAGCTGATCGGTCTATAATTTTTCAAGTCTTTGGCGTCCCCTTTCTTATGGATTAGGATTATGTTAGCGTTCTTCCAAGATTCCGGTACGCTCGAGGTTATGAGGCATTGCGTATAAAGGGTGGCCAGTTTCTCTAGAACAATCTGACCACCATCCTTCAACAAATCAGCTGTTACCTGATCCTCCCCAGCTGCCTTCCCCCTTTGCATAGCTCCTAAGGCTTTCTTTACTTCTTCTGGCGTTACCTGTGGGATTTCGAATTCCTCTAGGCTATTCTCTCTTCCACTATCGTCGTGGGTGCCACTGGTACTGTATAAATCTCTATAGAACTCCTCAGCCACTTGAACTATCTCGTCCATATTAGTAACGATATTGCCGGCTTTGTCTCTTAACGCACACATCTGATTCTTGCCTATTCCTAGTTTCTTCTTCACTGTTTTTAGGCTTCCTCCGTTCCTGAGAGCCTGTTCAATTCTATCCATATTATAGTTCCTGATGTCCGCTGTCTTACGCTTGTTGATTAACTTAGAAAGTTCTGCCAGTTCTAGCTGTAGGATTAGAGGCTTTCATACATTGGCGTTTCTTGATCAGATCTTTCGTCTCCTGCGATAGCTTACTGGTTTCCTGTCTAACGGCGTTACCACCGACTTCTATTGCGCACTCCTTAATGATGCCCATGAGATTGTCGTTCATTGCTTCAACACTAAGGTCCTCTTCCTGAGTTAAAGCCGAATACCTGTTCTGTAGTTTGATCCGGAATTCCTCTAGTTTCCCTCTTACCGCTAACTCATTGATTGGCTTCTTGTGTACCAGTTTCTTTCGTTCCCTCCTCAAGTCTAGGCTAATTCGAGTTCTTACCATCCTGTGGTCACTGCAGCGTACATTGCCGAGCACGTCTACATCTTGAATGATGCCAGGGTTCGCGCCGAGTATGAAGTCGCTTTCATTTCTAGTCTCACCATTCGGGCTCCTCCACGTCCACTTTCGGCTAACCCGCTTGCGGAAAAAGGTATTCATTATACGCATATTATTCTGTTCTGCAAACTCTACTAATAATTCTCCTCTGCTATTCCTAGAGCCTATGCCATATTCCCCCACTGACTTGCCTCCAGCCTGCTTCTTGCCTACCCTGGCATTGAAGTCGCCCATCAGTATAGTGTATTCTGTTTTGACTTTACCCATCACCGATTCTACGTCTTCATAAAAGCTTTCGACTTCCTGGTCATCATGACTAGATGTACGAGCGTAGACCTGTACAACCTTCATTTTGTACCTCTTATTAAGTTTCACAACAAGACATGCCACCCTCTCGTTAATGCTATAGAATTCCTGTATGTTACCAGCTATTTCCTTATTAATCAGGAATCCGACTCCTAGTTCTCGTCTCTCCGCTAAGCCCCGGTAACAGAGTACATGCCCGCTTTTTAGCACTGTGTATGCTTCTTTTGTCCTCCTAACCTCACTGAGCCCTATTATATCCCATTTACTACCCTCTAATTCCTCCAATAACACTGCTAGACTCGCCTCACTAAATAGCGTTCTAACGTTAAACGTTGCCAGGTTCAGATTCCAATGGCGTCCTGTCCGGAGCCAGGTATTCTTAGCACCCTCTGCAGCGTCACAGATCTGACCGCCGCCGTGGTCAGTTGCTTCGCGGCTGCTGGGGACTGAGGGCCGGGGTTCGATTGTTGTATTCATATAGGAGGTTGTGGCCAAGTACTGCACCAGGGTGGCCAATCCTGCTCTGGTGAGAGAGTGCGTTACCGGTTCTGGTCACCGGGATCAGGCCGCACTCCAGGCCTGTTTGTGCAATTTTCTCAACACACGTTTTTTTTTTTGTATTTTCCGGTGGAGAATAGCGCGGCACCGGGATTTGAATCACGGTCCTCTTGCACTGGAGACGGATACTCTACCGTCCCCGTAGGAGTTAAATTAAAAATTAATTTATGGGGTTTTACGTGACAAAACCACTTTCTGATTATGCACGCCGTAGTGGAGGACTCCGAAAATTTCGACCACCTGGGGTTCTTTAACGTGCACCTAATTCTAAGTACACGGGTGTTTTCGCATTTCGCCCCCATCGAAATGCGGCCGCCGTGGTCGGGGTCCGATCCCGCGACCTCGTGCTCAGCAGTCTAACACCATAACCACTGAGCAACCACGGCGGGTCCCGCAGGAGTTGTACGCCTCATTTAACCTACAGTGGTGCCTTACTTGGTCAGTCAAGGTGGACCAATCTGAGCTCGGTTATACCGCATGGATGGCACTCGGCTAGAGAACCTGGTATTTATGACCTGCACATGTGAGTGTGAGGCCATACATATTTGAAGATATATATCTTTCTTTTTTTTTTTTTAGGACGGTTCCCGTACAGTGATAAAATAAAGGAAAAGACATTAAAAGAAAGAAAAAAAAAGAAAGAAAAAGGGGCGAAAAAAAAAAAAGGAACATAACAGGTGATTTGAACTCGTGACCCTTCGATGTTGCCCGGAAAGATAGCTCAGTCGGTTGGTTTGTCACGCCCCAGGCTACTTTCAAGCGCCACAGCTCCTGCTCCGAGCCTCACACTTACGTGGAAAGAGACTCATGTTGTCCGCGGTAGTCGGTGTAGTCCGCGATAGTAGTTGGAAGGCATACTTTCTAGGAAAAATGGTCGCTCAAGGAGAAGAGCGAACTCGAGCGGCTTTAGAGGCTAGGAAAACTGCCTTAAAATATTTAGACTTGAGGGAAAGCTTCGTTAACAAACTATAACACGGCAATCAGCACTCGAATACGACGAGAGAAATTACTGAGACGTGGAAAATTCCCTTGAAAAAAAAAATCTGGTTTGCTAGACAAATGCTTGTATGTATTGAACCTCTTAAAAGATGAGGGGTGAAATATGCGCTCACCGAGAGGGCATCTTCAGCACGAGACATCCACAAGGCACCTTACAGAGATGTGGCGGTTACAGAGATGTGGCGGTACACGGTATCATACCTCAAATGGAGCAAAATTGAAAAGAACAAACTCGACACGCTCATCAGGTCCGGCGTCAAAACAATACTCGGGATCCCACAATCCGCTAGTACAGTAAAACTACTTGAACTCGGCATTCACAACACCATAGATGAATTAATTGAAGCACAGTTTATTTCACAGATATCGTCAACATATCCGTTCGTATTGCTACGCGAGAAGACACTAGAGGTCTTACCATAGCATGGTTCCTGGCGCACGTGAGCGACGTAATTAACCAAGCGGGTTGCACCCCTAACCAGCGGGCCAACTGCCTGGCGCGTGAATTCACAAACCGCGCCCAAGCTAACGGTCCGGCTCTCCCGCATGATTGCCCCTTCAAAGATAATCTTACGACCCTTCACGAAATTACGACACATTACAGGCACAGCAGAAGGAAATTCCCTGCCCCCTGCCCGAAACTGAACAGGGCTCAGACTGTTACTTTCAGGCTTTTACAGACGAGATCCTACCTCACCCCAAGAGCTCTTAGTTAGAAAGACCCGAACTTCGCGCTATCGTGCTCCAAATGCGGTCGCGCGTGCTACTCCTTCGACCACATGCTCTGGCTGTGCCCGTACAACGCGGGCTCCGACTTTCATAACAAGTCCAAGTGGGGCGCCTTGCTGAAGAGCTCGGATTTCACAAACCAACTACAGGTCGTCCAGAGGGCCCGCGAAGTCGCGGAGAGTCATCACCTCCCTGTCCCATCGTGGACGCAGCCACCAACTTGATCGCGGAGCCTTCGGTTCCCCCCAATCGGTTTCCTCAGGACACTCTAATAAAGTTCTTGTCACTGTCACTGTCACTGTAAATATACATGTCTCCGTTTTTCTATTCCATTTGATATTTCATAATTGCTATTCGTATTCCAAAAATCTATATTCGATGGCCCACTTCTACTATTTAGGCAAACTATTATTACAGCTTAAGGTTTTCGTTACCGTCAGATTGGAAATTTACAAATACAGCACGATTTCAAAAGACACAAATAACGTAGTTTTCCAGCACAAAAATGCTCTCAGTCTACATATAAACCCTAAATCATGTGGAATGCGCTTGGCCGCATGCTAGTAAGATGGTGATGAGAATTACCGGAGCTTTGCACATGTCTAAAACCTATAGTTTCGACTTTGATCTACTTGAAAGCCACCATTAACTATGGATTGTTTCGAAAGCCGTGAGAAACGAAAGCGATTTGTCCAGTCGTGCGTGCCCGAGCTCCATCGTATCAAAACCTACGTTTCTTTTTAGGTAGTCGATATATTTTAATTACGTGGTGCGTTGTAAATTTGAACAGAAAATTTATTCAAGTTGGTTTTCGTAAACTATCTCCCTCACCGGCTTGCGCAGGTCTGCCAATAGAACGGATTAAGTGACACCGCTCAATCCGCATTGTTTACACGTATTCAAACAGATTTTGTAAATGATAAAGAAAATTTTATTTTGTGAACACCATGTGAAGGTTATAATAACCGCTTTGTTGCGAAACACAATTAAAATGTCAAGGCTACCAATGAGAAGGCAACCATCTGTTCATGAACTTCCCGCAGTTTATGCGTCTTAAAACGATTTTCTGCTCACTATAAGTAGCTTGTGAACAACATATTGCGTTCTCGAAGACCATTTTTCCACCAACCTTTCTAACTTATAGGTCATTTGAATATCGTCAGTTGTTCATTTAGGTCAATAAAGATATCGCTGCATGCTCAACACTAACTCTGGCTTAGAGTAAAAGGTTACTAAATCTAGTGACAAGATTTGGAATATACCAACACTGAATAAATACAAATGCTATCGCTTTCATCTAAACTCATGCATTCCGACAGCACCATTCTCCTGACGCCATTTCATTTTTGTTTGCCTGCTGTGTGCTTCAGTAATACTTTCCCCTACTACGGTGAACTCTAGAGGGGCTAGTAGTTAGAGAGTTTGTTTGACGGGAGGTGTGAGGTCGTACAAAATACAAAAATTTGAAGTAATAAAGAATTTCAATAAGCTTTGAATGACGCTTTGTATATAAGCAAAAACTATAAATTCTGACAAATTATAGAAAGCAATCTCTTCAACGAATAAATGAGATGTCACTGCCTTATATTAGTCGCAGCCAAAATTCTGTATATCGGAGATGGTAGGTCAACTTGTAACGTTCGAAATACCACCACGGACACAAATACTGGAACTCTCAGGCTTCTCCATTCTAACTAAGTGACATTGGGTTAGCTTGGATTTAAAATATTATGTAGCACCTGGTTCACCGCTGTAGAGTCCAAGGATTCTGCTAGTTTCATTTTTTGTTCCAGTGGGTTCATAATTTTCTAAGTTTAATGCTCCACGAACTTGAGCACATACTCTGGACTTGCTCTACATCTTGGAGGTAATCTATGGCGGGAGCATATAGTAGGCGAGCAGAGATGGCTGGTCCCATTATGTTCGCTGTCTCCTTGCCCGCCTAGTCTTGCTGATTGCGTAATTCCACTTGCCGGAGAGGATTTGAAACAAGAGGCCGCTGCGACGTTCGTTTGGTAATATCGACGTTCTTTATCATGCCAGCGCTGTTCACGTTTGCGTTGGCGGGCGTAACACTGTGCTTGATAATTTAATTACTCAGCGAATGATTAGTGCGATATGCAGCTGATATAACTTTGAGCTATACTTTATGTAATTGTTTATTACCTAGCTGACTCAATGAAGTGTATCGACTTATAGACGAAACTGTGACTTTATTTCACAAATGCTGCTAGTTAAGCACGGACCCTTAATTCTCGCACACTTTCCCCCTCTTTTCAACCGAATGTGTTTCGGTGGCATTAATACTTATTCCAGGAGATCGTACTAAATTCTCCAGCCCCGTTTGCGAAACACATTCAAAACACATTTTTGCAGTGCTGTATTACATATTTTCTATAGAGGCTGCAGTTTAGTTCGACAATTTTACCGTTGTTCGCGCAATTAACGCAATGAGATCTTATTTTGAAGCAATGCTTCCTAAAGGCCATGCTCAGTTGTTCAAAAAAAATTTGTAATTGTACAAACAGTGCATAAAAAAATGAAAAGAGGGATAATACGTGGGCCGAGTTTTCTATGCAAGTCTAACAAGAGCTACGAAATTAAATTTTCACATTGCAACCGAAATACCATCAAGCCCATTTTCGCGTTATGTAAATTTGGAGTGACATAGAAATTTCTCAAGATGCTGGGAAAGTGGCTGAAAAATGCCGTAGAACGAGTTCGAGTACTTCATCACGCAGTATTTGCAAAGAATGCAACTTACGTTCTCTTAGTTTTTCAAAAATACTAAGATTACCAGCTTTTTTGCAAATAATTTATATTTCCCCGCGTTCGAACAAACGGCGGAAAATAAACTGCTATTCCGGAACCAATTTTAGAATTCAGTACTATACTAAATTAAATCATGATCATCGGTTCATATGTTTCTACGCCTCCACTAGAAACGTCTACTAGACAAGTTATATCGTGAATGACACTATAATTATTATTTCTGACATCCTTATGTTGTTATAGTGCTTGTTGCTTACGTTATTCTTTCATCTTGCACTAATCTCCATGTGTAAATCATGTAAAGTGTATTGTACTTCTTCCTACTGTTCCTAGAAGCACCAATGTTCCTTTCGTTTATTGCGGCACTGCTTTGTGCAGTGGCTTTATTCTTCGCTGTTATTGAATTCATTATTCTAAACAATTATATAAAAGATGCGCTATTCTTCAGTCGCATATGTTTTCTAGCTTACTCTGATGTATATTGTGATAAACTTATATAATGATTTCATTTCATTTATTTCCTTTTGCTCTTGTACTATGCCGTTCCGCCTAGTTTTTCTGTTATAATTCATGACTTATGCATTCCTCTTAAACAGGCTTCACGCTTTAACTGATAGGTATAGTATTAGATGATTCATCTGACAGTTTGATAATTACTGAAACCGAATGCAATAACGTCATTATAGATGTGGTCAGGCACGGAAAAAATGTGAATAAGCTTGAACATGAACTTGAACTTGAAACTTTGCCAACGCCTCACGGTTGAAATTGAATTTTGAAGTTTACGTGCAGACATCCCAACTTCACTGCTAGGCACGCTATAATTGGAAATTATGGAGTAACATTAACAATTTAGGGTTGTTGGACGTGAATCCAAATAGATACTCAAGTGTTTTTTTTTTTTTTTGGTAATGTGCTGTTACCGAAATTTGGTAGCAGTGGCTGCAATTAAATGGGTGATTTTGATCTCAGAAGTGCAGCGCCTTAGCCACTAAGCTACCAAGGCGGGTCTGACACCAGGAAGTTTGAAACATTTAGGGATAGAGTGAATATATTCAAACCCACAGGAGACAGAGACAGAGAGAAAACCTTTTATTTGGACCATCGAGGTGGTTACTCCACTCCAGAGGAGATGAGCAGGCTTCATAAATTTATTTATAATATTGAATTCAATAACAGACTACAGCGCAGGCTTCATAAAATTATTTCATATAACGAATTGAATTATAACTCCAGAGCGCCAATGCAATGGAATCGGCAACTGCAAACCTGCCGCCATGCTGCTACTCTGCGCAGGCACACATGCGCAGGTGACGAAATGTCATTCAGCTGAGAGGCGCAATCAACGCAATAATGAGCCTCCCTCAGTAAAACGGCGCTGTCTAATCCAGCCGTCTGGGAACACATCATGTAACGCACTGTAACTGAATCGAGGCTGGCTATGCGGTGGAATGGTGAGCGACTGCTACCAAAATTACATGGCATGAGACTTCACCTGCGTGAGGTAGCCCCCCTCCTTCCGCCCAAGCCGATCCACACGAAAACCAAAGTGGAAGGAAGGGCACATCGACAACAAAGAGCATTACACGCGCAAAAAAGAAAATCGCCAAGTAAGAATAATATAAACTACTGCTGCCTTACAGTACCATAAAGCTTCGGGCAAAATGTATAACGCTAAGCCTTACTACACAGAAAAATGGCTAGCACATGCCATGATCCACAGCGGCAATGCTCACCTCACAGCAAGCGAGCTTGAACTACAAACCAACGGTGAAGTCATTGCACGCCGTGATGGGCACCGAGAAGACACTGTTCCCATCTCCACAGTCACTCAAGAGGTCCTCTAGCAGATGAACTCCTGATCCTTCACGACTGCCACAGCGCACCGCATAAAGCCAGCCTGCCGACACTTGCGGGATAATAGACGTGTGCGCATTCTCGTGCACTGGAAACCTTGCCGCAACACGAGGGGAGAGGGCAACTGGTATGCCTATGAGGTTGCTTTTGAGGAAATCAGCGAGGACCGCCACGACAGCCGTGAATTGAGCCCACCATGGCTGGACCACACCTATAGCTCCCCTACATTCATACGTGTACCAGACAACCAGATTACCCAACTGTAGCACGAGAGTAAAGTGCGGCAATACATTTCTAGCATCCTTCCTCTCATTTGCCATTGCCTTCCTAGAGCAGCCCAGGCTACCCTCCTGAAGAAGAGCTAAAGCATCCATTGCACCAATCGTTCTTAGCCAGTAGATGCCCCAAACTGCCCTGCGAACAACATCGATCTGAAACATCTGAACTCGTCCTGTCCTGCCACAGCCAGCCTCAGAGGCTAGCACACCGCACCTCTAAGGGAAGTGTTGTACGCGGAGTGACTCGCACCGCAAGGAGATCCCACCAGAAGAATTAGGGCTTTGGTGTCCTTCGCAAAGGAGGTAGGCGTCCTTCCTTTCACGTGATCATTTGCCCGCGTGTTGGGCCACAGGTTATCCTTTCTGAAAAGGTTTCAATCACTTCCCAGAATTTTATGAATGACCATCCCATCTCTTCGAATAATCACCGGACATTTTTAAACGTTTTCCGCAAGTACGTACTACCTATATATGATTGTTTTTAATAATATTTCGAATCTTTTAAAGCCTTACAAAACAGTCGTAGGAAATGCCGCCACCTTTGCTGTTGCGGCTTTTAACACAGCTTATTCTCTAATGCGTTTAGCGGTAAAATCTATTACTATGTCCTATGTTATTGTTCTCTCAATTACGTAGCGGTTAAAGAAATATATTTTGCAGGTATAAACAAGAAGTGTGGCACTTTTCAGTGGCAAAAGGGAGCATAACGGAATAAAGGAATGCGCAGAGGATGTTTTTGATACGCACCATCTGAGCACCGTTTGCATATACCTAGAAACTGTTGGGACATTAAGAGACAGTTTTGTAAAAATCGCAATCCAGCTTCGGAGGTATTAAAACATAGCAAGAGTGGTCTCTTCATTGAAATATTGGCTCCATTGGCAATACGACTGTCACTTCCTCAACGGCTCTTTTACCTGCCCTCATATACAGAACTTTATCAACGGTGCGGACTTTCGCTTACAAAAGCGAATCTATCCATAAAAAAATAGGACGTAAGATATATGCGGTGTGGGTGTCTCTTAACACTGAACTCGGCCTGATTTGTAGTTTGTTTCTTTTGTTTCTGGAGAGCAAAAACTCTCCAGCGCAAGGCACATTGTTTTTTCCAACACTTCGTGAATAAAAGAAAAGCTTGCACAAACACGTGAATGTATGTACATCCACTGAAACTTGCATAAACTAATGCGTATTTCAGTTATTTAATGACATATTTAACACAAAGTATACTAACGGAAATTATGAGGTCTATTCTCTGACAAGCGGGGAGGGGGGGGGGGGCGGACTGAAACACGGTTGCTCAAATATACAAAGATCAATATACTGTTTCTGCCGTAAATGAGCAAAGTGAGGACGTAACATTGGTGTTCTCTGACGTCTTTAAGTGTGGACCATCGCCTGTCCATATTCCACACGGTTCAAGCAGAAAGAAGTAAAATTTTCCGAAACAATGCCATGGAGATATTATCTGTTCTTGCCGAATCGTACTATTAGTTTTTTTCTGAGTGACTAGAGAAATCTCAAACATGAGTTAAATTATTCCTATATATTCGCACGTTGTCTCGTCCCTCATTTGAAAATAATTGTAGGGTCAGCGTCAACGACGGCGCCCTTAGTAGTAATTGGGAGATGGGCACCCCTTCTGTTGTATTCGTCCTCAAAATCTGTGAGAAAGTACAAAGGTGTTCCACTTTCTCATGCGTTACTTGTCACAGGCTTCTTGTCGCGTGGTTAAGGGCCACTCAGGGTAATTTCTAGGGAAGTTTGGTGCGAGGCGACACGTAAGTAGCGCCAGGGGATGGTTCGAATTCACTGTCATGCGACATAATTTTTTTGATGTGGAACGTATTTGGGATGTAAAAGATAACATCTTATTCAGCTTTTACAACTCATATATATATATATATATATATATATATATATATATATATATATATATATATATCGACTATAGGAGGCGCCAATATCTTTTTATGCACATTTGATAGGAAGGAAACGACATGCCAGGCTGATTGACTTATTCGCTGATTTGATCTGGTAGATTTTTTTGTTTGTTGAATGATTTGATTTGCTTGCATTATTTACTTTGTCGTATGGAAGGCTCCGGATAAACCATTTCCCGAGACCTGAAGAAGGCCTTCGCAGTATTATTCATTACGTGAGTCACGAACTAAACAAACAACTAACAAATTTTTTTTCGGAAAGATTGTATAAAGGTACGAAAGTGACTTAGCAGGTCAAATTAGCGCTTGTTGGGCGTAATTAGCTCGCAAGCTTTGTCGTTCTACGTCATGACTAAATATTTTTGTCAGTAAGAATTCACTGATTGATCGATTTCTTGATTGATTCATTGGTTTATTGATTGACTGACTTACTGAATGGGTCTAACAGCCGGAAGGGACAACATGGCCATGATAGGTGCCTTAGTGACAAGAGCTCCCGGCTAACTCCGACAACCCTTGGCTATTCAACATTGCACTGAAAAGTCAGTGCACGAGCACATTTCTCTATTTCCCTTCCAAAGATGCCCACCGCAGCGGCTAATCTGAACCACGACCTTGAGATCTGCAACAAGGCTCTGACCAAGGGTCACCGTGGCGGGTGACGCGGTGGTCATACGATACACTCGGTGTACTGAATCGTAGACTTCACTTCGAAGTACACCTCATACACCCCTACCGCCACGTTTCCATCTCTGCAGAGTGTCAGGCTAGTGATAACACTTATATCACGCCATTCTCAATTTAATAGGAGAAATTTATTTCTCGACAACGAGCAGAAGCTAAAGTGTCACTTCACTGACTCGGCGCTCGGGACGTCCGAGAAGTCGCCGCCGCTGTTCGGCAACTTGCAGCTGCGCGAGTCCACGGTGCACATCATCCTAAACCGCCTGAAGTAGGACGCCAAAAGAGCGCAGCTCTGAGCTCGGCGCCAACGCGAACACCTACCTTAGGTGCGGATACAGAGTCTTCCCTCTCCTTTTTTTAAGCTTCGCTGATTTTTTCTCAATATCAATGCAGCGCACTCTGCGTTTCTTTCATCACATTTCCTAGGTGAGGCGGACATACTTGCCACTAATAATGTGACCGAAGGCTAATTAACGAAAATTCTCGAAGTCGTCATTAGAGGTTTGGGACCAGTTAATTTAATTATGGGGTTTTACGTGCCAAAACCACTTTCTGATTATGAGGCTCGCCGTAGTGGAGGACTCCGGAAATTTCGACCACCTGGGGTTCTTTAACATGCACCTAAATCGAAGTACACAGGTGTTTTCGCATTTCGTCCCCATCTAAACGCGGCCGCCGTGGCGACCTTGTGCTCAGCAGCCTAACACCATAGCCACTGAGCAACCGCGGCGGGTCTGGGACCAGTTGTTTCTGTGACAAATTTAAGAGGGAATAACAGTTAAATGCAAACACATTTTTTAAAAACTTGAAAATCAGACCTCTTTCGATATATCAATCATAGAATTGCAGCTCTGAGTCATCGAAAGGCCCTCTTAGCATCAAAGGCCCTCTAAGCATCACACCAGACGGAAACCCCAAGTCACGAGATTACGAAACGTGGGACGAATTTTGAAACTGAACGTCGTGGCGCGTCGTGACAGATACTGATACGGCAAGTTTTCTCTAGAAAACGCGACACGCTATCATTGAAAGTTCGTCACACTACTCGTCACGAGGTGCTCCCGTGTGGCGTAACGGAGGAGAGCGGTCTGTTTCAATAATACCCAATTTGGCGAGAGTTCCCCAGGATTTTATAAAAAAAAAATGAGGGTGCAGTAAAACGTGATTGATTAAATATTAAATTATGGGGTTTTACGTGTCAGAACCGCGATCTAATTATGAGGCATGCCGCAGTGGGGGACTACGGAAATTTGACACGGTGACAAGGCGAGTTTTCTCTAGCAAGCATCTGACGTCAACACGCTCTCCTTCAACTTCGTGACACACCTCGTCACGAGCAGTATCCGTGTGGCGTAGCAGAGGGGAGCGTTCTGTTTCGATATTGCCCAAGTTGTAGCCAATTTTTTGTGAAATATTAAATATAATATGAGGGTACACCAAAACGTATTTGACTCCGCAATAAATACGGGGTTTTAGGTGCCGAAACTACCATCTGATTATGAGACATACCGCAGTGGGGGATTCCGGAAACTTGGAGCAGATGGGGTTCTTTAACATCCACCTAAGCCTAAGTACACCGGTGTTTTCGCAATTCGACTCATCGAAACAGCCGCCGTGATCGAAATTCAATCCCTCGACCTCGTGCTCACAGCCTAGAGCCATAGTCCCTAAGTAACTACGATTCTAATAAAAAACCAAATACCAACTTTTTAAATTGCGAAACTCCTTTGCAAAAAGGCCATGTTCGTTACATTCACTGGCATTTTATAAAAGCAAGATACGTGTAGTCTATAATGGAACCTTATAAATTGAAAGCGGGAAATTTACCGCGTGCCCTACAGTAGTGCTTTTCATAACCTTCAGCGTGTTTTCATTGAGAGACACTGGAGCAAGCCAATTACGAAATGACAAATATGCTAATGAACCTGAATTGAAATACCATTTCATTAGGTTTTTGAGTACAAATGTACTCTGTACGACCGCAACTGAAGGTGAACAAGTTGTTATAATTTTCCTTGACGGGCAAATGTGTTCGGCCGATTATACATTGTTAAGCCAACGCGAGCGTGACTATAGTGTGTGGCGATTCCTGAGTTCAGCTCTTTATGTGTTTTCACGATTTATTGGCTGGCGCGGACAATATGTCTCGCGCGGCGCGTTACAAACGGAAGGAATCGTTGCAAAACAAGTAACACTCAAGGAAAAGGAAAGCGGCGAGCCGAGTCCGCGATCATCGAAAATACGATATGCGGGTCAAGTGCTTGGGCATTTCTACACGACTCGTCGAAGGTTCTAGAGTAATAGCTGGTACCCGTCTGACAACAGCCAGCAGCTAGAACTATCGATAAGATTCGAGAACCTTCTTGTAAATGCAAATATGCAAACGAATATTATTTTGCGTTTTGAGAAGGTTGGTAATACAACATCCTGCCGTTCTTGGAAAGCTTCCTCACCTCAGGCTCTGAGGGTGGGAAGCGGCGATATTCGCGTTCTTCTCATGACGGTTGTAGTGATGTGGCATTTAAAACGATCCCAGTTGTCCGTGACAGTTAACTCGGTAATAAGTGCAAGCGTCTTTCTAATTATACCGAATAAATATTGCTACTGTAGATATATAAGTCTGCGTTTATCTCTTCGGTTCCATATTCTATAATTACGTTTCGTGTAAGAAGAAATCCATATTCGATAGCGTACTTCTAATATTTAGATAGCATATTATGACAGCGTGAATTTTTTGTTACCGTCAGATTCGAAATATACAACTACAGCACGATTCCAAAGGACACAATTGACGTACCTTTCCTAGCATTAGAATGTCCTTAGTCTACTATTAACCCTTAGATTCAGTGTAATGCGCTTGGCCGCACGCTGTTAAGACGGCGATTACAATTGCCAGAACATTGTACAGGTATAAATACTACATTTTCGCCTTTGATCTAATTGAAAGCCAACATTAACTACTGATTGGTTCAAAAGCCGTGAGAAACGAAAGCGATTTGTTCAGTCATGCGTGGCCGAGCTCAGCCGTTTCGATACTTATATCGACTGCGTAAAAAAACCCGTAAGAAAGCGATAGCAACATGTTAGGATATTACACGAAGCAAGGTTTGCAACTTTAATTGCACTATGTGTTGCAGTAAACATATGCTCGGAAAGTACACGCGTATGACGCGAAGTGCGCAGACGCACATGAACAGAAACAACTCGATAAACGCGAGCCACATCGGCTAGAAGTAGAGGGTCTTGTCGCCGTTTAAGCCTTTCGTCAGCCTCGTGTTCCTGTAGAGCGGCATGCTCACGGCAGGCATGAAGTTATTTTTGCGCTCTTGAAAGACAATGTTTTTTCTGCAGCCTTGTCCTCATGTTTCCGCAGCATCACGTCGTGGGTCTTCCGGAGTTGAGCTCCACCAAGCATCGTACATGCAGCAGCATGTCGTTCCTGCGTGAGAACGACATGCAGGGAGTTGTTGGCACATATGCGGGCACTCCGTGCTACAGACCGACCAGCGTTTCACAGGAGCTTCTCGGCTGGCGTTTGGACTATTAACACGTCGGGGTATGTTTGCGCGATGTGAGAAACACGGTGGTTCCTTGCAGAAACATCTCGCCGACTGGTGCTGCTACACCCTAAGAAAACTTTACACCCTTTGTGGTGTATATTTGCCACACAATCACAATCGTCATCTGTCTTGCCCGCATTTCCTTTCTCGAAAACGCTCCGCTAGTTACTTTCCTGTCGAGAATGCTCTGTCACGCTGATAACGCGCATGCCGTTCGTGACTCGGAAGTACCGGGCTCGAAGCGTTAAACAAAGAAATGCTGGCAATGCAGACGACGATTATTGTTGTGTGCCAAAAATACACCCCCAGACTGCAACTGCTTTTAGAGTGTATTGTTACTGCACTCTAACAAACGTTTACACCCTTTGAGTCGTATCTTGCCAGACAACAATAAATATCATCTGTCTTATCCGCATTTCCATTCTTCAACGCTGCGAGCTCTGTACTTTCCAGTGGCGAACGGCATGAGCGTTTTCAGCATGACATAGCATTGCTGCCAGGAAAGTAGCTGGCGTGGCGTTTTCAAGAAAGGAAACGCAAGCAAGGGAGATGACGATGATGGTTGTGTGAGAGATATACACCCCAAAGGGTGTAAACGTTTTTTTACAGTGTACGTATAGGAAAACGATGGCACAAGCTCTGGGCGTCTCCACGGCTGTGCTGCACTTCGCTCCAGCAAGCAGCGCCGTCCTGCCTGAGGTCGTGGAGCACAGCTACTTCTGTTTACGAGTCTATGCGATTGGATCGTGTACCACTTGGCGTTAAAACTCGGACTCAAAAGGAAAGCGTACACCTAATGTGAGTTATGGTCTTAGGAAATTCAGCTTCTCAAGGGTAGTGCTAAACCACACCTCAAACTTGGCGAAAAAGCACAGTCCGCGGATATGATGCACCGCTGTGCATATTTCGGCCAAATGTTGCGGTCGCGCTAGAGGCGTGGAGCTCGGAAGTGAAGTGCGAAGTTACATATTTCTCAAACGCTCTCTTTTCAACAGAAGCCTGCTCCTCATTGATTTTCGTACGCTTTATTTCTTGACATAGAAGATTCTCATACTCGGTTGCTATTGGCCAATAGCTGACCTCAGTCAAGAAGGGCGTTTGGATCAGTGCGCTTCTTCCTGCTGTTAGACTGCATATTTATTGACGCAGTTTATGTTACGCACTTACGAAGGAGCCGACTATCGTCTGCTCACGCACGGCCGTGGCCGCTCCCGTAGGAATTAAACGTTGGCTACCCGCTTACCTGAGTCGTAGCCATCGGATCGTGCTAATTTTGATTAGTTTTGAACACACCACTAGCCTCGAACTACGCGAAACTTAAGGTGCGACCCGACCACGCGCACGCTTGCCAGCGCGCGCTCGCTCTTGGCCTCTCTTAAATGTGACTACTAACCGCGGGTCAAGCTGGTGCAGGATAAAGCCAGTCCGCCCTACCTACCATGGCCTGCACACTCAGGCCTTGTCATGCGCAAAGCAAATGCTGCGCTTACGCAATAGAATTGCATGTAGCTATTGTCTCCTGCGTAGAGGAGATACCGCGACTGCCGCGACGGGTCCGCCGGCTAAGCGCACTGAGGCTCGCTGAGGAGAACTGCGTCTCGCAGACGGTAGGCGCCAAAACGAGTAGTGGTGTCAACGCGGACATCCAAAATCAAATTGAACTGTGCGCCATGGTGGCGTTCAGTGTGCGGAGCGCTGTGGGCAGGCCCCGATACGTCGTAGCCTTCGCAATGCGTCGTCGAGTGAGCGGAAGCGCCGTGCAGGGATGTTTGATAGCTAATAACTCCCGTTATGCTGAACGCATTGAAGCACGTTTCGCGGCAGAGTATTAATGGAATGCCCTATTCGAACACGACCTTTCTAACGCAAAAAAAATCTGTAATTTATGTGTACTCATCGATGATGGCGAAAGATAGCATGCAGTGTTCATAAAATTGATATTGCAGTAAAATGCGCCTAGCACCTCAACGCGCTGTCTTACACGTGCGAAACACTTACCGATATTCTATTACACCCATTGCGGCATACGCCCGTCGTGTAATAGCTAGAACGTGTGTGCCTAGGGGTCCTCTGTTCGAATACAACAGCGATCGGACAGTGTCCATTGCTTATTACATAGCTATCCATATATATATATATATATATATGTATATATATACCGGGTTTCGCGACTATCATGCACAAACACTTGAAGATATGCAAATGCCCCGCAGAAGGAGAGCATGCGGCAATGTTTTTTTGCCGCTGCTTGGAGATACTCAGACTATTTTTTGCATTCCGCCTAACTATATAAATATTCCCAATTCATTAATCAACCTTTCAAATATTTTAACCAGATGAAAGGAGTCAATGAGAAAATTGTAGAGCAACATGAAACACTCCAGGATAAAGTATTGTGTTGCTCAATACTTAGTACAATAGTAGCCTGCGAACACGCAAAATTTGCCGCGCGACTCGCCCCTCGAGGATCTGTGTGTGCATCCGCGGGCTCCTCTCATGCGCGCAAGAAGACTTATGTGTAGCGCCTGATGAGCAACACAAAGCAGCATAGCAAGTGTTTCGTGTAGCTTTACACTTTTCTCATTCACACTTTTCATCAAATTATAGAAAAGAGAAATTGATTAAGTAAGATTATAATGTGATTAGGCGGAATGCAAAACATAATCCGAGCATCTCCTAGCGACGGTAAATAATACTACCTTGATTTTGATCAGCCACGCCGCATTTGCGTATCTTTAAATCTTGGTGCATGATGATTGGGACACGCTGTATATTAAGAACATCACGGTGGCTATAGTGGTCCCAGTAGCACATATGAGTTCCGATGTTTAGGCGGTACACTCTCCAGCATAATACCAAGAGGCAAAAAACATACATTGTACCGAAAAGTAGTGGTAATTCGTTGAGAAAGACTTCGTCGTTAAAGAAATGTCATTCTGATGTAACGGTACAGCACCCGCTTCAAAGCCGTGGTACTCTCCTTTTGAAAACAATTATATTCCTGCGCCTTTATTATTTTCGTTTCTGAGGCACCGAAAGTGATGAAACCGGGAGCCTTATTTTTAGAAATAAGCATTATACTACAAGGATACTTGCATATCAAGCTCTTGCCTCCCTATAGCTCCCATATCCACCATGGTGTTTGGATTCGAAGTTAAGCAGGATGGATACGTTGGAATTGCGGGTGTTCCGTCACAATCCCTGTCATCTTGCGGTGTGATGTCGATGATATTCATCACGCTATATATGACTAATTTAACGTTGAGCAGTCATAGATAGTACAATAAAATATATTATCTCCAGGATATATATCTTAAACTGTAGTTTTTGTAACTTTGTATAGCTGACTCTTCGAAATGAGAATGACAAATGGATGAATAGACAATACTACGCAGGGTCGCATAGTTAATGAATGGCTTTACCAGCACAATGAAAGATAAGCTAGAAAATTGATTATATTAGTAACCGCGCTGGAATTATTCTCTATTATGGAACCATTTTCTGCTATTTCGTGGCCGGAAGCATTGAACAAATAGATGAGCACCGGCAAGGTGGCCAGTATACCTGGCGGGCCAATGATTGACTTCAGAAATTTCTGCGTACAAATTGCCTGTAGTTGCTAGTCACAGTGGCGGTTACGAGACATAAATCAAGTGGCAGTGTGGGCAACCCCGGACACTGAAATGCGGCGCTGAAGCCGGGAAGGGCGTGCATCATTACGGAGGTCGTGTTCCACGCATCGGTGGAAGCCACGCGGCCGCACATGTAGCTCGAGTAAAAGAGGGCGTAGAATATCTGCGCGGGCCGCACTGTCCACGTACTCCAGTGCATGACGACGCCGTCCCACCAATCGAGTTCGGCCACCCGCTGCACAACGCGCAA
Organism: Dermacentor andersoni; assembly: GCF_023375885.2. Classification (NCBI taxonomy): domain Eukaryota; kingdom Metazoa; phylum Arthropoda; class Arachnida; order Ixodida; family Ixodidae; genus Dermacentor; species Dermacentor andersoni. The sequence goes on from NW_027314755.1 coordinate 4,417,851, forward strand.
AGAAAGCCACGGGTAATGGATCATCCGACCTTGTGAATGCACTGACTGGCGGGATTGACGATGGTACTGCAACCAGTTCTTTACCAGTAGGTTACCTCGGTCATTTTCGCTCCAGAAGAAGTAGTACAGCCACTCGAACAATTGGTTGGCTATGGCCACGCCCATGGTCAACGCGTCAAGTAGCCTCCGCTCCTTCTCGTCCTGGCACTGGCTGTTGAGCAACGAGTAGAAAGTGGGCAGAAACACGACGTTGCTTCCGTAGAATATAACTGGGTCCGTGTAAGCGTCCCGGCGGATGGCACTGAGTCCGGAGAACCCGCGTACGTTGTCCACTAGTTGGGCCTTCCACTGCAGTCGCCTCATCAGGAACGCATTGCTCCAGTAGTCCATCGTGAGACGGGGCTGCTTCTCTGGATACGCGCGTGTCAAGTCAGCCGGCAACACAAGCTGGAAGCTGGAGATGATGCCCTTGAAGTCGAGTGTACTCAGGTTTCGTGAATATACTTTCACGAAGATATCCTCCATCTCTGTGGACCCGGCACCGATGACGATCTTGTAGAGGCCCGCTATGAGGGCGTCGTGCTGCGGCTGTCGAAGCTTGTCCATTGCAACACTGGCCCACAGGAATCGGTAGTGGAGAATGTTCCTCTGGCACATGGGAGCGTACTCTGCTGCACTCTTCTTCGCCTCCATGTTAATCTCCTCGTTAAAGAACCTATAGACGCTCAAAAGCGCCCGGTCGGACAATGCTGCGAAGCGTTGTTGCGGGAGTGCGTAGAGCTGGAGGAGCTCGTCTATCTTCGCTGGGTGCTTTATAATGACGCGTAGGTCCTCACTAGCACCCTAGACTTTTCCAGCCCATGAAACGAAAATTTCGAGCAGGAAGGCGTTCCATTGGTCAAAACTTACATTGGGGCTGAGTGCATCCAAAACTGACAAGTTTCCCTTCAGGGAGCCCTCGCTGTCGCCATTTACCACGTTCCTCGCGAGGTAGTCAAACTTACGCAAGCTTTCGGCAGTGAAGCTCGCTTCTATTTTTGTCTGCACAACCCTGACGAAGCGTTGTACAATTGGTCTAAAGCGTCTTGCGAAGAAGATCCCAGTTGCTGACAGTGGTTTGGCAGGCGTGAGGGCCACATGTGCATAACCATCTTTTTCATCCACTCCGGCATACACGTAAAAAGGCATGGTAAGTCGGAGCTGAATACAAAGCATACCGATCAGCCTTATGACGTCACTCTCAGTATATAGTTTGTATTCTGAGTGAAACACTTTAAACATATTATGAGTGACTTCCTCGAAGTTCAGTTTGCCAGCAGCAGCTTTATCTATGCAACTCGAGTAGTACGCACTGAGAAGCTGACTCCTTTCATCCTTAAGGTGACCCTGAAAATAAAGCGTTGGCGGTAATTTTTAAGTTGCACTTAGTGTTCAGTAGAACAAGGATCTCAACTAATGCATGAGCATAATTCTGTGAGGGGTTTAGATTTGGCATGGAGGTCAATTTGGCACTGCAGTGGATGTGTAAATTATGTATATATGTATGAGTTGAAGCTGCGAATATATATTAAGTAAAATGGAGTTACAAGAATGTTTTGGAATATTTTGTATTTTGTTTCCTATCTTTCTCCGGAATCAACCGAGTCGTGTCATTACTGCGCAGCTGTGAAAACACGTAGCGTTAGAGCCTACACTTGCTCGAAGATAAAAAGATCACGAAGCGTAGATGGTCACTTCTGCCTCTGGTGTGCATCCTACAAGAAAAATGAATAAACATATACACATACGTAAACAACATATATACATATACACTAAACATATACATATACACAAAAACATATACATATACACGAAACACAAATATTTTTCTCAGCCTACAAAATATGCTCGAGTTGCACCACCGTAGACGAATAAGCTGCGCATGCGAGCATCATTTGGCAAAGTGGTGATTCATTAGTAAGAAACTAATTGTATACATAGATTCTACCGTGGTTGCAATATTTACGGCACATGTTTATGCTGCAAAGTTCAAAGAAATCGTCATGAAATCTAAGTGCTGCGTTGCTTCATTTGAACACGGCCAGACAAAGCAAGAAAGGTCGCAATTTCAACCGAAACGCGAATCATTGATAGCGATTGGAAAGTATTCAACAGCTATGCGAAATAAGGTCGGCGGGTTTTATCGGCTGCATATATCGCAGTAAGTACTTGCTTAGTTATTCATCAAACACGCGTGGTGTTACCCGCGCACAAATAGAAACCTCGCTCGATGAGCGTAACCATAGCTGCCACGACGCTGGCGCGAGGAAGAGCGCAAATTAAGGGGAGCGAACGCTGCTGCAGCCTGCTGCTTGAGGACATCTCCAAAACATCAAACAACGTGACATTCAGCAGGAGGTGCGCTGGAAGATAGAACACGTGCAGTCACCAGCACGAGAACCCGTATCCCGCAGTTACGTGATTCTTGTGCCCATGCGTGAAGTGTGAGAGAGAAATGTGCGGACTCTTGCTTCTCCAAATGAACCTTAGCCTAGGTATCATACGCAGTAGGATACGCTTTGTCCCGTTTGTCCCTATGTTTGAAATGGTGCCGAGCACAGCATGCGCGGCAATAGAATGATGATAATCATAGCATCATAGAAAGCACCTTCAGATGTCGACGATTGCAATGCGCGGAGCGCTGCAATGGAAAGTGGTTCTGCGCACTAGGCGACATGGGATAGTGAAATTCTCCGCACGAGTCTCGTGCCGCATTGCAATAGTATTGCCCTCGGTTAAGCTAACGTGTTGAACAGGCTTTCTTTTTTAGAGCGCAGCTATTCCGCGCTCGTTGCTGCGCCGACAGTTGGCGTTGTCCCCCATAACCAAGTGAACGAGCAAAATGAACGATGAAAGCGAATGTGGAGCGCAGTGGGAGATGAAAGAACATGGAGCGAGGATGAAAGTGGAGGAGGAGTCTACAGTGAAGGCATAAGAGGGAAAGCGCAGCACGAAAGTACGCCGAAAGAGTGAGAAGGAATGCAGAGTACCGCACGAGACTAAAAGATGGCGCCATAGTAGTTGTAATCTGATTGTATGTGCGACGCGAGTTGCGTAGAACTTTCTGGACGCCACGCACGCACCAGCGATTACACTAAAAATTTAAACGAACCATGTCTAAAAGCCGACACATTTGACCTACAGATCAGATTTTCTATGATCGCTGACTCTTATCGTCGCTATCATTGCGCTTGATTTTTAGTTGTTTCGCAATGATTCGCTCCGCTTGCACCGTGCCGCACGCGACAGGCTGTCCGGGCCAGCCGATATATGGCTAAATGAAAACACATATAGAACTGCGCTCAAATTTCACATTATGGAATGCGGTAATTGTCACTGAATATTCTTCTTATACATAATACAACATTCTAATTTTGCCTTTGTTTGCATCTTTTTAGGTCGATGGCGGCGTAATTACATTTTCAAAATTGTAGGTGACGACCACCCTGACATTGGCAGTCCATGGGGCTCTGTCTACATAGTAAAGAAACTGAGATGCACCCCGAAGAGCCAAATCTTCGGTTATGTCAGCTCCAGTATGATTGGCGCCGTTGCGACAAATATCTGCTGCTTCGCCATTTGGAAAAACAGATGGATAAAAGCGCGTGCTCCTCCGCTGTACCTAAGTCAGGGCAGATCTTAAAAGCAAAAGTTCCTACATTTCTCTCTCGCAACTCTTACAGACTCATGCAGCGCGCAAGAGTCGCGCAAACGCGACAAATAAGCACTCGTGCCAGCTGCCATCCCAGCTCGCCCAAACTTTGCAGCGTCCCCAGATGACATTCAAGATAGGGAACGGGCAGACATGTGCAGTACCGGCTGAAGCAGCGGAACTGACGAGCGCTCTTCTGCAGCCCGTGGCACTTGCTTGCTCATAGTACTGCACAATCACCTCCACACCCTCCCGTCGCTTGGCCCGTGCTTTGTCACGTGATCTACAACGCTGGGCTGGCATCAAGCCACCGTGCTTCTCAGCATACTCTCGCTAGCTTTCTCTCACACCCGTAGAATACGACGCGTGGGGTGCATTCGGATCTTGGTACCCTTGCACTACAAACGAAACCTCACGGCGACGCTGACGCCGACGGCTATAAACAAGTTAACCTGGAGTTCTCATACTACTTCCAAATTATTTGTACATTAGTATGAATACGGCCGTAGAAACGCGAACCGTAACGCGTGCTTTAACACCTGTGTGATGAAGAGCGGTGCGATGTGTGAAGCTGCGCCACGCCGCGCAATTAGTCTCACGCTCCATCCTTTCTTCTTAAGCAACTATTCGACTTGGCAGTTATTAGACGTAAGTTTTGTAATTGTGAACTTAAATGATGCAAGTAGCTTATTAATCAATAGAGGACTTTGTTTTTTTCTTTTGTCAATATAACGATTGGACAGGCATTCGTTCAGGAATGTCTCTGAAGCAAACGTTTCAACAAGAGGAGTTGTCTTGGTCAACACGCATTTACTTAGTAGGGTTTTTGGGTACGTGTAGCTGTCTCTCCCCCACCCTTAATGAGGAAAAAGGAAGATAATAGGCCGGTGCGCCTGGTAAGCGTAAGTCAATTTCTTCAAAAAAAGGCCAGAGAGGAGAAAATAAAAACAAGGGGAAAGAGGGAGGGCCTAATTGTTATAGTACGGCAATATTGCATAAATGAAAATATAAACTGAAACGGGGTTACATAATAGATTTCCAAGACACAGCTTCCAGAAGATAAGTTGTACGAAAATAATCAACTTACGTAATAAATTGGGAATGGGAATTCGCCAGCTGTGGTCTGATAAAGCGTAAGAACGTAAATAATTAGGAGGTCCTAGTTATATGCATGCCGTTAGTGCAACAAATAGATTCTAGAGCTCATTTTCAGACATTTTAGCCAGTTGAGGGCAGTGTATTGAACTTCTGAACAAGCTATGATTTTCTGTATTTTGTGTTCCCTGGGCGAACGAAAGTGTGACTGTAGGTAGGAAGTTCATAGAAATTGTGACCTGCCAAGTTAAAATGCCATGCGATTGCTTTTGGGAGTTTATCAGACGTGTCGATTCTAGGTACGCGAAATCTAACTTTCATTGTCTATCCTATTTCAACAATGTATTGTATGTGGCAGAATGAATATCCTTACAAATAATTGACGCTAGAACGCGTGCATGTAAAACTGGATGTCCCTAATTCCATCTAACTCTCTAAGCTTAGCTAAAGCTATCTAATCTTAACCCAGGCTAACGTCCTTCGAGAGTACCTGCAAGATAGGACTGATGACGTCCTTTGAGAACTTCTGGCGGACGGCACTGCGGGCGTCGGGGTAGCCGCTCTTGTTGCAGACACACTCGTGGATGTCGGTGCACGGGTTGCTGTCGGTGTCGATGTAGTTGGCCAGCTCCTTCAAGGCGCCCGTGACGCAATTCATGGACTTCTGCGCTGGCCCAGGTGTCGGCTGCTCTTTCGACGCAGCGCTGTAGCAAGTAACCATGCACCAATTCCTGCAACGACGAACAGCGCGCAGATTGAGTCCGCCACAAACAGCGGGAAGCAGTGATGGTGCTTCACTCCGCAAGTTTTGGGAGCAGAGACCGACATTTTTGCTACGGTTGCCATAACACTTACTTCTTCATCGTCACTAATGCTCGTGTCGTCTGGAGTATGGCGCCTCCTGCTTGAGGTGCACCCACTACATTGCCTCGAGAATATTCGCGAAGAAGGAGACAACACGTTATCAAATAATAAAAAAAGATGAATCGGCGTACTCAAAGAAGTATTTGCGGATGGGGGGGGGGGGGGTCCCTCTACTGTTGTAATAAAAGTAGCGCATATTGTTATTGATTTTTGATCACAGTATTTTCCTCCAACCTCTCAATATGGTTTAACGTTACTTGATAAGGTCGGCTCTCTCACAAATAGTGGCGGCGCTGTGATCGAGATGTGCCCTGTTGACATGACTGGCAATAAACGTGTCGTCTGCTTGCCTGCAGTTGCCAGCATTCAACTCGCGTTAACCGCCACATCCTCTTCAGAACTCCACCAGCTCTCCGAATTTGACTAGCGGGCCGTACTGTGAGAGGAATGTGTCACCTTGTCACGCGCACAGTAACTTTCTAACTCAAGTATTAACGTCTGAGCTGATCTAGGGCAGGAGGAGCTCTCGACTTGCGGACTGTGGCTATTACAAAGTTTTGCGCGATTCCAGTGCTGCTTAGGTACGGTGTTTATACTGAATAAGTCCTTGTGAACGCACAAATTTATAAATTTTCTATTGAATTTCTTATGTTACTATTAAAATTGCTTGGTCGCATGCTCCACTTTTGCGATTAAACACTAAATAAATTGTGCGTTTAACACGAACCCAATTTGTAAATGTAAGAGCATTACAAGTGCCGCAACCAGTTTAGTGCTGACATAACAGCACCATCATAAAAGTTTCGCCATCTGTTGTTTTGAAACGCCCGGTCCCGCACGGTATCGTATTTTTGTTGTGTATTAATTAACTGTAAACATTCTGTTTGCGAAAACAAGCCTTAAGGAACCTTGAGAAATATAGCATGAGTGAGCCATACTAAGGAAGAAAATTATGGAAGGTACGCAAGATTGTGTTCCAATGAAACGGGAATGTATTCGCCTTCTCACAAAAGCTTTTTTTTTTTTTATGACGCTGCCACCCACCAGGCCCGGTGCACCTCACCACTACAGCTTTTCGCTCAAAGTGAGCCACGAGCAGCCATATCCACTCGCATTTGCTCATCGTCTGCGTCTGATCAAAAGAGCAAAACCGCACCAAGAAGTCATCTTCTCAACCTCTGTCGGGTGTGAAAGGGTTGAGCGCGTTTGGTAGGATCGCACCACGGCTTTTCTTCAAATTCTTCTTCAATGCAGAATTGTTCACTTACAAAAAGCAGAGGCCTTTATTTGCCCCCGAAAGAGCTTGTCTGAAGGCGCACGGTAACCACGCTTCGTCGTCTGCTGCACGGATGATGCCACGTGACCTGGTCGCCTGTCGATGGCAGCGACACCCTCGGATGAGCGACCGGTTGTACCCACCTCTCTGAGCGAGTCAACTGATCGCATCTAGTAACGTTGATATGGATCATTCATTGCCCTAGATTATACGATCGAGTCAAGAAAAAGAAAACTTGAGTGTACGGCCGTAAGTAGATCTTACGAAACACAACACGAAATGAACCAATTACCGAAAGGCACTCTACCGTCATTTAGTTTTTGGCCGTTCTCAGATCATACCCTTCATCGATAAGGACAAGCAAGCCGGTGACTTAAAATTTCATTGGTTGTCGTCATGAGGCTCTACCACAACAGCGACATATTTAAGGTTCGTGCGGATGCAGAGGATTACTTTGGAGCGCACCGCGTGTGGACGAGACGAATGATTCGTAATCAGACAGTCTGAGTGGACTTGATGTATTTGGTTCGTGGCCGGATCGGTAAGAGTTAAATGCAATTATGCACGTGTGCCGTGCGTTAGGTGCAAAGAAATCCTGTGACCAAAATTAATCCGGAGTTCCCCACTACGGTGTGCCTCATAATCAGAGAGTGGTTTGGACACGCAAAACACCAGGATCAAAATTTCTAATAGCTCGAACGCTCAGTTGATGTTTGCTGTCGAGCGAACACGATGTCGCGTGTGACCTGCTGTCGTTTGCCATTATCAGATCTAAATGGCGAGAATGTTTTCACCACGTGTAAGAGACTGCTGAAAAGAAGATTGAGGGTAAAAAGAAAAAGAAATTCACCTGAGGAAAAAGTGTCCGACAACCACTATATTCGCTTTAAGTACATTCTTCCCGAATGCTTAAAGCCGCTTCTAAACGCCTCTTTCGTTTGAATAGAACATATGCACGTATAATAAGCAGCTCTGTGTGTATTTCAAACAATGTATTCTGAAGGTAACGAGAAGGAGCTAACTCGATCCGCAAATGTGCGATTCATTGAAATTCAAGTATTTAAAGTGTTTCTGAATCAGGCGCTGAAGCTGAAAATTCTCGGCGAGAAATGTTCGCCATCCGTTCGTTTGAGATGGGCTTTTTTATTACCATAGCAATTATGTAGAAACCGCAGGCGCATTTTGATGTTGCCGTCGTCGTGATGTTCCGTATAAAGTTCAAGGACGATAATACCTGTCGCCGCGCGTCGTATGCTGTATGCATGCGACGCTTCCCTCGAATACACGTGTGAGCTGTATGCGAGGGATGTTGACGCTCGCGGCTCGATCTGGCGAGCGCGAAGCATGAATGCGGCGAAAGGCCGTGGGGAGAGAGCAATAGCGCATTTCGCGACCCAAAAGTGGTGAGGCTGCGCGGGAGGGTGGCTTTGACTCCTCCAACATGTGCGCCCTTGCACGTCGGCGCGCGGTCGCGCGTGCCGCATCCGGAAAAGGATCTGCAGACGGCTCACGCTTTTGTAGGCGCTGTGTGCTCGCCGTTCTTGCGTTGAAGCGATGTACAGTACGAAGGTCATTTCACTTTCTGCTGCCGCCGTGCTTGTTCACACCATCGTTTTGACACCGAGTGTCCGCGTCTATTGCGTGTGATGTGTTCATATTTGCTTGTGCGCGCTGACGCCAAGCTTGTTAATTCAGTTAGTAAGTGAATGTATGCAAGTTTCTTACGGCCCAAAAAACTACTATTCTTACTTCGTATAGCTGTCTACTAAGTTGCTGTCGTAATCGATGCTTCGCCTTTCGGGCGAAACTGCGACTTCTTTAAGTATTCCGCTTTTGTATCTGATTGCTCTGCTTGCGCAAACGCCGAGGAGATCGGTGACAGCCCCGGATTATTCCATATCATCATACCACCACAAAAAGAGGTTGCCAGTAATATTTACAATGTATTACACCTTACTCACAACAGTTGTTTATCGAGCGGGTCCCTTTGCACAGACGTCTTCAGAATGCAAAAGCGAACCACGAGCAGAAACCTGATTGCTTCTGTGTTCACGTTTGTGTACGAGCGCTCCGTTCCATCTCTGTGTGTGTAGGTTATCCGAGATGCATCAAGCTTTTGTGCCGCCGCAGCTGAGATGTTTGGTTTTCTGTGTGCTGTCTTTCAGGAGAGCCCGAGAAAGACAGCCTGAGTCCCTCCGCGAGTGGAAGATCGAAGCAGACTGCAGCGGGAGAAGAAGGAATGCATTGATTTTGGTGTGATCAGTCGGAACACAACCAGAGCTCAAAGCGGGAGAAGGAATGCATTGATTTTGGTGTGATCAGTCGGAACACAACCAGAGCTCAAAGCATTTTTTCTACTTCACGTGCGCGGGTCAGAAAACCAGTATGGCTGCTCTACATGCTTTCAGTCACTCGCTAATGCTTCTTCAAGAGGTACCGACAGGTCGCTTTGGTGCATGCGCTAAAAGAGGTGATGGATGCGTTTGATGCGCTTCCGTCGAAGTGGATAATGTGCTTATGTGCCTGTAGTGAGGAGCTTGTTGAACGTGTGGACGTTGCTTATCCCTCACCCTCTCGTGGGCAATCTATTACTGGACAGTTCTCCAGAGAGGCTTTCTTGTTTCGTCCGAGACAGCGTACGCAAAAGATGCATAGAGCCGCTAAAACGTTTCATCAAGGTTTGTCTTTGTGTCGGAACTCCATACTTGTGTTTGGTAGGTGCTTGACGTGATCTAACTAAGCACCTGTCTTTAATAATGTTCACAGGGAGAAGTTAACTTGAGAAAGTACATCTTGTCAAATGCAGCAGTCCTAAGTATCCCAGCTAGAGACTCTCACACGAGAGCAGGTTGTGACAGGAGAAGGTTTCCTACGTTCATGAGAGCATTCTGGCATTCTGGTAATCGATAGCGATGCATTCGGAATACATCAGCCTCCATGCCGGGGCCTCTGAATTTAAGGGTTGCGCGCAGAGGATGGGAAGCACTGCTTTTCGGGGCGGGAACCAAGGCCCGTATTCACAAAACGTTCTTACGCTAAAAGTGTTCATGCCAGCCAATAGTCATGTAGGACGTATATTATCGATCAGCCATATGAAAAGCAGCACTTACGAAGAAAAAGCTTTCTGAATTCTGAATCGGCCTCAAATGTTTAGCATTAAGGGAGCGCAGCTGCCAACAACACCAAGCTTCTGCCTGGCTTATTCAGATGGTCAGTTGAATGCGCTGACAAAAAATGGGGGTATTCGAATTTCGAATAGCGGGGAAGGGCTAGTTATTCTGTATAGATTTTATCGATTATACGTCGATGATTTTCTGCGAGAAAACTTTTAAGTTTGGCGTTTGTAAACTCGTGGAAAATACAAGGGTCCTGCGACGCACTTGTCATCAATACAACGTTTCTGAAAAGCCTGTTCGATTACCTTGCCTATAATTACGGTGCCGTTGCTACTGTCTTGTACAGCGCATAGCCAGCATATATTTACAGACGACGGCTGCTAAATAAAGATGTTCAGACAAACTAAAACAATTGCCAGCAACACCATGGATTTGAAGAACCTTTTCTTTGCTTAAACTATGGTCAATAATTAGCAGTAGCATTGCTCTTGAAGGAAAAAGTCACAGTGTCGCCGCAAGGGAGATTCACTGAATGTGATAGCAACACATCGTAATCTTCTACGAAGTAAGGCTAGCAGCTTTAAGACCGACATAAATTGTAGAAACCATGGGCTCGCAATGTAAGCAGGTGTGCCTCGGCGTAGCCACACCGATATGAACAGAGAGACTGGGTGACCACGGCAGGGCGTGTGTGAAATGGCGGCGTTGGGAAGCCGCTCACGTGGGCAGCGCATGCAGGTGCTAAGGGCGTTCTGTGTGGCCGGTCCAGGATGCATTGCATGTGGGTCCCGCGTCGGAAAATGAGCAGACGAGGAACAGTGGTCAGGCGGTGAGCCACACGCCTTAACGTATTTCCATGAGCACGAGAATCACGTAACGACAGACTTACACTACAACAGTTACACTACAACAACGTGCGAGTCAGAGTGCTAAAGACGTCAGACCTATTCGGGCCGATGGCGTATGTTGAAGAACCGCTTCTTCATCCTTCTAACATCTTCTTCTAATCTAGCACTGCCATGCACGAGATATACGCGCCCGAACGCGCCATATGTGAAAGGCGGCTGAGGAAGATGACGATGGCTGCTAGGCAAAAAAAATATCGTATTAACAATTTTCTCACCACACGATCCACAGCTGATCCCTAGCATTTGTTGCGCTATTTGAATTGGAAACAAGAACTAAAACTAGAAGGTACAGTTGAGCAGCGTGACGTGACGAGGTTAAAAAACGCCCACACAACGGAATTAGCACTGACTGCAATCGGAAACTTGTTTGAGCAAACCACCAGCCATTTAAAGTTTGCTAAAGAAAGACTCAGGCTGTGAGCTTCAAGTTGAACCTACTCCCCCAGATGAAGATGCTGCAACTAGAATTTTTTTCTTTTTAACAAAATACACGTTGTTTGACGTAATAGTGGTTCGTTTTGTACCCGCATGCCACCTAGAACTTAAAAATAAAAAAATCGATAAAAGAAGCGAACAGCAAGTTCATCCACAGCGACAGACATTCTTTTTTTTTTAGTTTGTCCGTCAAAGAGAATAACCCTGGCCCGTAGGCACAGCTGCTTCTACTTAAAACGAAGCATAGTATCCATATCTTTGTTTCTTTTATGTGTGCACTGTCAAATTACCGTTACTATTGTGCCAAAAAAGTAGAGCGTTCTGCGAGGACTTGCTGCTTCCGAAGGCATGTAAGGGTGCCCTCCAAGGGGTTTTATCGATGCCGGGAAATTCATTTGACGTTAGAATATTATATTTCACGAACACTCAGGAGCAGGAAGCACTGCAATTGATTAAAAAAAAAGACGACTATTGGCAATCATAGATAATTCTGATTCCCTGCGCAGTGCTCCAGCCCCTTCTTTAATGCCTTACAAGGCTACAGAAGAGCTGGGTGCTACCCACAACTTTCCGTCTCTGAACGTAACCATGAGACGTAGTTTAAACTTGACTTAGAATATTAGAGTTGAGGCTACTACTTTTAATTTTGGCACTGACGTGTAAAACTCTGAGGCTGCTCCTAAACTTACAGTTGTGGTGTCGGGTACCGAGTATCGAGAGGCGATGACGATTGCGCGCTGATCAACGGCAGGAACGCTTGTCACCCAGCAAATCACCCAAGCTAACAAATTGGCGACATTAGAAACGGAAGCGGCAGCAGACCGGTCGGCTCCGCACCTACCAATATTACCGCTGTGGTGGGATCGTCGCAAAACGGAGCTGGCAAACTGCCCTACCAGTGGACGACGACATGATAACTTCATAACCGTACAGCATCGCAATGCACAAGCATGCCGTAACGCTAAGCAGCTGACCAGAGGTAGGTGGAAACTGCACTGCAGTATTTTTAACGATCGTACGGGCCAAGTGCGGCGTATTCCCTTGTAAATATTGTCAAGGCTCACTGGAGACAAGAGCGGAGAGCGGTATTTATTCGAGAGAGTTCGGGCAAGCGCTCAGTCCAGACTTCTTCTTCTCTAGCGCCTCGCTTGCACAGCGAGGTCGTCGTCGTTATCGTCAACGTGGTTGGGCACAGATGGTGTCGCGGCAATATACTTGTATATAGCTTTTCGTCTGCATCTTCCTACGTAACATATCTGGTGGAGGTGGATGTTCCCTGTAACTCGTCACGGAGCTTCGCAGTGGACGGTACGACGAGTGTACCTTATTGGCTCCCGGCGATGACAACTCAACTCAGCCGCCTCCGACGCCTGCTGCCACTTCGACGACCTCCATCGCTCACCCCGCTCCCCGTGATCCTGGCGTATTCTCGGGGACTGGATCAGCCTGTACGAACGCGTCAGCCACAATAACCGGTGGGACCCTACTATCATGCTCGCCAACGTAGTCTTTTACCTCGGTGGCACACCTTGTTTGATTTTGGACGCACGAAGATGAGCTCACCAGTTGGGATTCGCTTAAGCAAAAGCTCCGAAACTTCTTCGGCAACCCCTACGGTCCCCAACTTGCCACTTAGAAGGCGTTATCCAGCCGTGTGCAAACATCAACGGATCTCTACGTCACGTACATTCAGGACGTCTTGGCTCTGTGCCCCAAAGTTGACGCACACATAACTGAGTCCGACAAGGTTTTCCACATCCTCAAAGGCATTGCCGATGACGCGTTCAACTTGCTCGTTTTCAACAACGTGGCGACCGTTAATGCAGTTGTAGAAGAGTGCCGCTGCCTGGATCTCGCTAAAAGCCGACGTATCGACCAGCAGTCTGCCCAAAACCCTAGCGATATTTTCTTGTGCCGATGCTCCTCATCCCACCAACACTGGCGATGTTACGAAGATCGTCCAGCGTGAGATTGAGGCCGCCTATCTGGCTGACTTCGACTCCAGCTCCTCCCACGAACCTGCAGCCACGGTTTCCCTGATCCAGGCAGCTGTCCGCCAGGAGTTCGAAAACATGGGTCTTCACACCTATTGCTCGGTCCTTCGCCCTGATACCCACCCGGCTTCTTCGACTCCACCCCGTCCCACATCTTATTACCCACCACGTTTCCGCTACCCATCTGAATGGCGCACTGTTGACGACAAGTCCATTTGTTTTCACTGCCGTCGAATCGGGCACATTTCTCGGCACTGTCGCAGTCGCTGGAGTTCGTCGACCCGATCCACTTATACTGCCTACTCTCGCCCCTCATGTGGCCCATCTCCTCCCTTTGCCGCACGCTCCGAGAATGTCGCCACTCATTCTCCTGCGCCGAACCGCCCCTATTCTCGTTCGCCTTCGCCCCAAAGACGACAATCTCGCTCTCCCCAGCCCCGTCGCTTCTTTTCGCCGACTCCCTCCGGACGCCGCTCCAAGCCGGAAAACTAGACGATGCAGCGCCTCGAGGTGATGCTGCATTGCTCCCTACGCCACCAAATCCTCTACTGACGTTGCCCACTCATCTGAACCTTCTTGACGTGCAAGTCGACGGTCTTTCTGTATCTGCTCTTATAGACACTGGGGCTCATTTGTCGGTAATGAGCGCTGACCTTCGTAACCGCCTGAAGAAAATAATCACGCCCGCCACGACGCCTGTTCTCCGTGTCACCGATGGCGGAACATCCCCCATAATTGGTATGTGTGCAGCCCGCGACTCCTTCGCGGATCGCTGCACTATGGTGCTATTCACAGTCATCACCCACCATCCCCACGACATCATCCTCGGCTTATACTTCTTCTCCGCACATTCTGCTCTCGATTGTTCCGCCAGTACTCTCCACCTTGACATGCCTGTTTTGGATCCCGCTGAACCACGCCCCAGTCGCCTCAGTTCCGTCGACTTCGTTTGCTTGCCACCTTCGGCGCTGACCACGTTGACTTAGTGTCATCCCCACCAGTGCCCGACGGTCACTACATCGCGGCTCCTATGCAAGACGTACTGCTTACACACGGGATCACAGTACCTCATAGAGTTTTATCTACTACGGAGAATTGCGTCTGCCTGCCAGTGGTCAATTTTGGATTGCCGACACAAGTGTTGCCACGCGGGATGTCTCTGGCCCAGTTTTGCTCATTCGAGGATCACTCAGTAGCAGCTATTGCAGTAGACGACAATTCAGCCCGTCCTCTTCTACCATCGCAGTCGCCAACTTGTACCATCGTAGACTTACAGAAAATGATTGCACCCGACATGCCGTCCGAGCACGTTCGTGAGCTCTACCGCGTTCTGTTTTCCTACCACGATACTTTTCCCTTGAACGATCGTCCTTTGGCTCAAACTACAGCTGTTAAACATCGCATTAATATGGGCGATGCCCCTCCTATTCATCGCCGCCCGTATCGAGTGTCACCGGCTGAGCGTCAAGTTATTCACTCAGAAGTTCGCAAAATGCTTGCCAAGAACATCATTGAACCATGATGTAGTTCATGGGCGTCACCTGTTGTACTGGTAAAAATGAAGGATGGCTCATGGTGCTTTTGCGTAGTTAATTGGCACCTTAACAGAGTTATGAAAAAGGACGTGTATCCCCTACCTCGCATTGATGACGCCCTTGACTGCTTCCACGGTGCTCGCTACTTCTCCTCTATTGACCTTTGCTTCGGCTACTGGCATATTGCCGTGGACGATCTCGACCGCGAGAAGACTGCTTTTATAACACCCGACGGTCTTTATCAATTCAAAATGATGCCGTGCCGTCTATGTAACGCTCTTGCCACTTTTGAACGCCTCATGTACTCCGTTCTTCACGATTTCGAATGGTCCACGTGCGTGTGCGAGTTGGACGACGGTATAGCCTTCTCCCCAACGTTCGCTACGCACCTCGAGCGCCTCTCAGGAATCCTGAACGTTTTTCGTCGAGCCGGTCTGCAACTGAATGCGTCGAAGTGCCGATTCGGCGGTCGCCAGATTACTGTCCTTGGGCATCTCGTTGACGCGAACGGAGTGCGACCGGACCCAGGCAAGAGCAATCCCGTTACGCACTACCTTGTTACGAAGGGGGTCAAGGATGTGCGTAGCTTTCTCGGCATTTGTTCGTACTTCCGCCGTTCCGTGAAAAATTCCGCTGCCATAGCACGACCACTAAGCGCGCTTTTGAAGGAAGACGCCCCTTTCCAGTGGGGCGATAAAGAGGCCTCTGCAATCTCGCATCTAATGGGCCTTCTCACAACGCCTCCCGTTCTGGCCCATTTCGATCCTTCTGCGCCTACCGAAGTCCGTACTGATGCCAGCGGTCCCGGAATTGGCGCAGTACTGGCTCAACGCCAGCTCGGCAACGACCGTGTTATCGCTTACGCCAGCAGGCTCCTCTCACCCTCGGAGCGCAACTATTCCATCACTGAGCGTGAGTGTCTGGCCATAGTTTGGGCGGTTGCGCAGTCCCGCTCATACTTATATGGCCGACCCTTTTCCGTTGTCACAGACCATCACGCGCTTTGCTGGTTATGCTCACTGAACGATTTTACAGGAATACTTGGTCGCTGGTCCTTACGCCTCCAGGAATATTCGTATACTGTCACCTACAAATCTGGCAGACTACACAAGGACGCTGATTGCCTGTCTCGCTACCCCGCAGACGAGCCTGACGACGCCGACAGTACTACCCCCAACGGCATTTTCTCTGTGTCTGCCTTCGCTAACGTCGCTGATGAGAAGTACCGAGACCTATCGCTGCGAGCACTCATCGAGCGTCTGCGCTGTACACCTAACGATGCACCCGTTCGCCGATATGTCCTCCAGGGCGGCACTCTGTACGGAAGGAACTTCCTCCCTGACGCATCTGATCTTCTTGTCGTGCCAAAACATCTACGACAGACTGTGCTCTTTGAGATGCATGATGCACCCACTGCAGGACATCTTCGGGTAACCCGCACGTACGACCGCGTCCGCCGCCGCTTCAATTGGCCTGGTCTCGCTCGCTCCGTCCGACGCTATGTTCCTCGCTGTGATCCCTGCCAGCGTCGGGAAACACCTTAAGTGCTACCTGCCGGTCATTTCCAGCCAATCACCGTCCCTGTGGAACCGTTCTTTTGTGTTGGATTAGACATCCTCGGTCCCTTTCCCACGTCATCCACTGGGAACAAATGGGTAGCGGTAGCACCTGATTACGCCACCCGATACGCTATCACGCGGGCTCTCCGTACCAGTTGCGCCACTGACGTCGCTGACTTTCTCTTGTGTGACATTATCTTACTTCAACTCGCGAAAACTGCTTACTGACCGTTGTCATAACTTCCTCTCGAGAGTTATCGCCGACATTCTGCGTTACTGCTCCACTCAACACAAGCTGACTACCTCATAGCATCCTCAAACGAATGCCCTGACAAAGCGGTTAAACCGTACTCTTACCGATATGCTGTCCAAGTACGTTTCGAAGGACCACCACGACTGGGATATTGCCCTTCCTTATGTCACAATTGGCTATAATTCATCCCGGCACGGCACCGCCTGCAGTTCCTGTACGCGGGTCATCCTGGCGTAGAAAAGACCAAGATGGTGGCCCGGTCCCACATTTGGTGGCCCGGCCAGTACCAGGACATTGCTCACATGGTGCAGAGCTGCCAAATCTGCCAGGAGCATCAGCGGGCCTCACGTCATGTGGGAATCGCCCTCTGGCCGTTCCCACCGAGACGCTGGTCCCGCATACATGTCGATTTCGGGGGACCCTTCAAGGGCCATTACTTCCTGGTGGTTGTGGACGCCTTTTCGAAGTGGGTGGAGGTTCTACCACACCTGCCACCACTCAATCAGCAGGCGCGACCATTGCAGCGCTACGACAGGTCTTCGCCGCCAGGGGTTTCCGGATGTCATCATGTCTGACAATGATCCAGCTTTCACCAGCGCAGAGTACCTGGCCTGGCTAACGAAGAACAGAATCCGCCGGATGATAGTTCCGCCCTACCACCCTGCTTCCAATGGTGCAGCCGAGCGGGTGGTGCAGACCATCAAAGACAAGCAGAAGAAGAGCCAGACTGGGGATTTCCGGACGCCGATTGCCCGGATACTGTTTAAGTACCGGACCACGACCCACGATGTCACTGGTGGTGGCCCCTGTGAGCTCCTGCTGGGTCGTATGGTCAAGACACCCTTGGACGTCTTACATCCGGACCTCCGATCCACAGTGCTCTTGAAGCAGCTGAAGCAGAAGCTGGCTGCTGACCAAGGACGTCCCGGGCCTTTGCCAGAGTCGGGAGCTCCAGTTTTCGCCAGGAACTTCCGTCCAGGCCCACCCTGGTCTGCCGGACAGGTGGTGTCTCCTGCCAGCGCTTCATGGCCGCTCGTCCGCATGCCAGACGGGGCCATGTGGCGCAGACACGCCGACCATGTCAGGCCTCGCCTGGGGACCTGGCCAGCACCCTCGACTGCCATTTCTAAGTTCCAGCCCGCACGAGGACTAGCGACAGCACGAGTCGCTTCCAGAGCACACCACACACCCCGGAGGCAGCAACCGTTGCCAGTGGTGCGGCGCCCGTTGGACCGGTGTCGAGCCCGGCACCACTCACAAGGCCGATCACTACGAACCTTCTGGTTGGAGCGAGGCTAGCTCAGGCAGCACCCGGCGTTGCCACACCCAACCCATCAACACCGGTGCCCAGGTGGAATACTCAACGACGGAGGCCACCGGACCATTACTCGCCTGGCTAGCAGGTACCGTCGATTTGGCTGGGACGGTGGCAGAGCCTTCTGCTCTGAACATGGACGTTTGTTTCTTTTATTTAACAAACGAACTGTGGGTAAGGGGGCGTACCAAGTATATGGCACCCCCTCAGGCATAATGTTCGTTCGCCGCCAGGCTCGGTCAGCCGCCAAGCTTAGAAGGCAACATTGGTCACCGCACCCCAATAAACATCGACGAGCACGCCTGCTCGGTGGTCAGTCATCGTTCAGCACCACCACGCTGCGGAGCTTCCGTGTACCGGAAGGTGCCTGGAGCCCTCTCTTGTTCATGAACACGGGTGGATCGACACATCCGAGAGTAAATTTACAATTCGTTTAGCTTTAATACATGCTGTCACATGAGACAAAGCTTGTTTTACAACCAAGTGCAATACAGATACTCTGCAATGCCGATGACGAATGAGAAAGTGGGGAATGATTGTCCATGGAGCCAGCATTTGTCATATTCGCACTCATGCTACGTTACACAAACTCCTTTCGTGGCCTGGGGTCTTTTCATATGTTTATCTTTATATCTCAGGAAGTGTTGTACATGTGTAAACGCTCATCAAATAGTATGATGTAAAATATCCGCAGCGTACATCTTTATATGAACAGTTTCTTTTTGCAATTGAACAATGCTAGTCTCCTCTCTTTTTATTTGGAAAGTATTCTTTGCTATCCACTAAGTAGCTTGATCGCGCAAGTTGGGACACGTTCATGATCTTATCGCTAAACTATTATTAAAAACCTGGGCGGATAAAAACCGTCAACTGCAAAGGGACCGCGAAGTTGCTACCTACAATATTTGTGATGCCCAAATTTTGCGAAAGATCATATGCGAGAGCTAGCATTTTCACGAGCAAGTACGACTGGACAAGGTGCCTATACCAAACCCAAGGGGAGGAATCCGCGACACATTGAAAAGGCACATGGAGTTTCCAAATACCAGAAAGCTTGCGTACCATGATTTATAGGATTACGATACGCTGTAAGCAATGAAGTTTCAGTATAATCAGATAGGGGCGATGTGCCTACTAGGCGGCGGCAGCTGCGCCGTAATTCCGTGTCTAACAATAACTACTTTTCATTATTGACACTTCATTTAAACATACTTCCTCGATTTTCACAACGCTGCATATCACACCAAAGCGCATCTAGCAGCGGAGCGAGACAACCATTCGAAAATTCAAATATGTTTAATAAGTTCCCTTTCTGTGGTAGCTACCAAAGTCGAAATCGTGGTACTCCTGAGGGCTGTACATATAGGTGCCCGTAAAAACGACTAAACCTTGCTCACGCTTACAAGACTTGCAGAAAACCTGAACCAGCCGCCGGCATTGGTGAAAAGAAACATGCCAGGGATGGCATTGGTTGTGTTGAACATCTCAGCCGGATTTAGTACCCGTGCGCGACGCGTGGGGGTCCCTAACGAAGCCTAAAGTCACCCTTTTCTCGAAGAAGCGCGACAGTGACCTGTCGGGCAGGGAACCGTCAGATTTGGTTTCAGTGGTGTAAACCTGTCCAGCCTGTTCTACCGGAAAAATTGTGAATAGCGAATTAACATTTTTTATAGCGTGCAGCTACCACTTTTGTCGAAAAGTAACCCGCTTAAATTCTGGGGATCCATTTTTCCTCGTGACAACTCTTGTACATCCTTATGCCTGAAGAACGAAATGACTAGTGATTCACTGTTAATCTCCAACGCCTTAAACGCATACTTTAGGTCCGTTTTTACTTGCGATAATCATATTGTTCCTCCTTTTCCAAACATTCATCCGACTTGCCCCAATAATGATGTCTTAGTTAGCGCAGAAGGTCTCTTGAACCTCATACTAAATCTTAATACAAAGAAAAGTGAAGGGCCTGATGGAATCCCGAATTTGTTTCTTGTTCGGTATGCCTTATGGACTTCCCGATACCTTACTCTTATCTTCAATAAATCACTAACTTCCGGCATAGTACCTTCATCATGGAAGATGGCTAAGGTGCTTCCATTACATAAGTCAGGTAGTAAGCAGCATCTTTCTAACTACCGGCCAATATCTTTAACACCATATTCATGCAAAATACTAGAGCATATAACATACAAACACATTATGGAATTTCTTGAATCAAATAATATTCTCTCTAATGTACAACAGGGATTCAGACGCGGTTTTAGCACCATAACACAACCTCTCGAGCTCACGCATGACATAGCTTCTAACCTGGATAAGGGATTTCAGATTGATGCTATATTCATAGATTTTTCCAAAGCTTTCGATACCGTACTTCACTCGAAACTACTGTCCAAACTAAATGCCATTCTTAACAACCCTCAATTAGTGAACTGGATAGAAAGTTTTTTGTCTCTCCGCACTCAATTCGTAAGCTTTAACTCCATTAATCCTTCGGTGGTGGATATGCCATCAGGCGTCCCTCAAGGCTCGGTCCTCGGACCTCTACTTTTCTTACTATATATTAATGATTTGCCACACGAGATATTATCTGAAATTCGAATGTATGCAGATGACTGCGTATTGTATGACATCATTTCATCGCCCTCTCAGCATGTTCGCCTTAGTGAATCATTCGTCAGATTTTCTAAATGGTGTAAAACATGGCAAATGAATATTAACTTCCGTAAGACTGTGGTTATGTCCTTCTCTAATAAAGCTAACCCGTTCCTTTTCAGCTATGAATTTAATGATAATTTAATTCAACGCGTTTCTGAATATAAATATCTTGGTCTCACGTTCACCACTAACTTGTCCTGGTCAAAGCACATTGATTCCATTACGACTAAAGCTCTGCAAAAACTCGGTTATTTACGTCGTACTCTGTCTACTTCTCCACGCGACACTAAATTACTGTTATATAAAACTATTGTTCGCCCTATACTTGAGTATGGTAGTATCGTTTGGAATCCCTACTAGCAGTACGAAATAGACAGAGTTGAGGCCATACAAAGGAGAGCCATTAGATTTGTCTACCGACGTTATGACCACCAGTTCTCACCATCGCCAGTCATGTCTTCCCTCAACCTGACATCTCTCGCCGAACAGCGACACGTTAACTCTTTAAAATTTTTTCATGGCATTATTCACTCATCTTTTCGCCTCTCCAGTAATGAATATATCACCTTTGCAAAAATCTCTTCTAGTAGGACACATCACGCGCTTAACATTACACCATTTTTTGCATGCACTAATACTTTAAAGTATAGCTTTTTCCCTAAAACAATTGAAGCATGGAATTCGCTACCAGGAACCAACCGTTCTCTCCCATTAAATGAATTCTTGTCTGTACTCCCACAACACTGCGCCTCAACTTTCTTTGTTGCCTATTGTATTTCTTTCTTGTATTGTATTATCCACTCCTGCTATAGCCCCAGGAGGGGCTGCAGTATGTGTAAATAAAATAAAAATAAATAAAATAATAAAACATCAAATCAGACCATGACGTCATCATGAATAGGAATAACGCGTCGTGCATTTTCAATATGTCGCCAGAGTTGCGCGCGCGGACGCCGCTTTTTCTGGCCGCTGAAATAATTTGGTGTATGAAACCGGAAATATTTTACAGAAGTGAGCGAGCGGAGTCGACAATTTGTCGCATAGTAACACCTGTCTTGTGTATGTTTGGTAGGCCATAAAGTGCAGGAGATGATTCGTTGTGGCACAGCCGTCAGTAATAAAGTGTTTGGGCTGAGGCGGGATCTAACGGACGGCGTCAGCTCAAAGTTGCAGTTTTCCTGTGGTATCAAGCGTCAGGCCAGTATAGGTTGTGGGGTCACTTACCAGTTTCAGCGTCGTCTTCATCCAGCTGCCGTAATCAAGCAAAACAGTTGCGCTTCCTTTAACAGCCGGAAAAATGACGATGTCTGGATTGCTTCGAATATGGTGGGTATCCTCAGGTTCCTCTAGCGAGTGCGGAATTTGAAGAAGCGTTTCGAAGCCTTGAAAGTACATTAGTAACACGCGTTCCATTTCAAAAAAACGTTCTAGAAAATCATCGGGCTTCGCTTGTAAGTAGGTGGTTTGAAACTATTGGTGTTTGCACCAGAAAAAGCCAAATTCAATATATGGCAAGCATGACGGTCATGCGTCAAGATTGCGGGGAGTCCCTCAAGGTAGACTAAGGGAACGATGAGATTGGTGAGAAAATTGAGTCAATAGACAGACACTGTGGTTTCCATGCTAGGTTAAAAAAGGGAGGGTGTCCGGGATAGGCTTGTGAAGCGGATCGAAGAGCGGAAAAATGAGCTCAATATGTGGTGTGATGCACGGAAGACGGTAGAAGAAAGACTCCAAGCAGCCGACTAAAAAAATGAAGAGGGCCGTCATCACGAACGAAAATGGAAGTGATGGTGGTACACCGCATGTACCGACAAAGTGCGTGGAATGCAAAGAATAAGTTTCTACGGCACGTTTCTAAGGGAATACGGCATTCACTAGAGGCGCTTTTATCCCGCTTTGAATAATCGATCTAGTGGCTCAGTGGTTGCGTCTCCGTCTCACACTCCGGAGACCCTGGTTCGATTCCCACCCAGGCCATCTTGCAAGTTGTTTCTTTATTTATGAAGTGCCTTCAGGGATTTATCACTCACGGACCGACTTTTCTGCGACACGAAATCCTTAGCGCTATCGCGTTAAAAATAGTTAGTGATTGAGAAGCAGTTAGAGACTGAATAGGTGTGTATGTGATTACAGAAGCGCACGTTAGAGACATGCAAGAGTAACCAATGATTGATAATCGTGTTTGGGCACATTGTAAAAGAACAAATTGGGAAAGAAAGGGAGGGAACAACTTGGGAAAGAAAGGGATGGAGAGTCCGAATGTTCATACATGCTGGAGCCAAATGGGAAAGACTAAATTCAAAGTATCAAGATCATTTTTGGTTATCAGGCGCAATCAGCCGAAAAGATTTGTCTAGCCGTGACGTATTTATGGACGCGTAAAAATTGCCATAAATAGAATCAGTAGTTAGTGCAATGCCTAAGCGGTCATTTTAAGTGTTTCGTGAATGAGAGCGGAGTTATCCTGTGGGTTGACATTAATGCTCACATAGAGGATCTAGACGGCATACCGACAACAACGTGAATGTTATGCTAGGTTTATGTGAATAACATAACATCGTTGTGATGGATACGTGGCCAAAGTGTTATGGCGAGATCACGCGGGAAGGTGGATTTAGGCAATTCGATATCGATTATTCTCCAATGATAGTGTTTCTGATCCGTTGGGAGAAATGATTATTGAGGAAGAAGGATGTAGCAGCATAGGGTATGGACAAAAACGCATAATTTTGAAAATTGTATCGTTGTTGGGAAAGAGATCAAAGAACGAAGAATTTCCTGTCCAAGTGGGAACGCTGAACTAACAAATGTAATTGCAATAGTCGAGGAAAACTTCCCACATGGTCAAGCAATGCGTAGGAATACAGTTAGCTTTGAAGTCTAATGACGACAGAAATGATGACAGGGACGCAACATGCTTGTTGGAAAGGAAAAAGGAAAGCGGAAAGTTAGTGGACCAGGGAGGTACGGGAAGCGATTGACCAACGGCAGATAGGATCACGAGAGCATAGGGAGGCAAAAAACGCACAGTTGCTACAGGATGCACCGACAGTAAGTGAGAAATCTACTGAGAGAAAAAAGCTATGATTTGAACACTGTTTCCATCAAACATAAGAATGAAAGTGGAAGTGGGTTGTGAGAAATACGTTAGAAATAGAATGCCGCACCTTGCATATTTTGGAATCGCATTAACTTACTAGTGAGAGAGATGGGTGCAGTACATTATCGAGATGCGCACGGCAACAAACTGGAAGGGGATGCCGAGTTAATTTAATTTAAAAAAGAACAGCCGAATCATTTCAAGGCCATTGCGAGGTGGCTTGTGAGGTAAGCAAGATAATGAGCCAGAACCAGATGGTAAAGCAGCCGTTGCTGAGAAATTTAAACTGGAAGATAGCTGAAAGAAAATTCCTAAACGCACAGTCACAGGTTTAGACGAGCTTCCCCTTTAGGCTAATTAATAAGCTGGTACAAAAAAGTAAGGAAGCTCTGTTGAAAGCTATAGAAAATCAAGCTTATATTGTAGGCGAATGCCTGACTGTTTGCGATAGAGGAGAATGAAGTTAATCTATAGAGGTAAGGTCGAAACAAAAATCACTCATGTATACCGTTGACCACTACATCGGTAGTGTACAGGTTGGCAATGCAGGCGAGTAAATAAAAACCGCAAACATGGGCAAAACAAAATGACGTACTGGGAGAACTACACGATGGCTTGAAAATCTGTTGGCGTCGGCATGATAACTTGTTTGTTCTCCATCTCGGTGTATTGAAATATCGAGAGTACAAAGAAGACCATTACATGTGGCTTTTTTTTTCTACATTACCGGAGGGTATCACAATTCTACGGTATCACAATTACCGGAGGGTATCTACATTACCGGGTGTTATATTCTGGAAGGAGTAGGTGTAGGCCACGACTGTATAGAGCTTTTGAGGGGGATTTAGCGAGAAAATGCCGTTTGCTCTGAATTATAAGAGATGAGCAGCAAACAGGAAGCTGATACCACCAAGGGACATAGACAGGGGCGCCCTCCATCAGTGCTGCTGTTCATGGTGTATGTGGTAAGGATGCAAAGGACGCTAGAAGGAATGACTATTGGTATTAGCCACTGATGCAACCAAGAAGGAACCATAGTGGAGAAGCAGGTTCCAGATTTATTCTATGCGTTCGACAATGTGTTGCTTTCTAACATGCAATATGATATGCAACGTCGGGCTGATACCTGTCGGCGAGAACGTGAGAATTTAGGATTAAAATTTTGCGTCCAAAAATCAGGTTCTATGGTATTAAATGAAAACAGTCAACGGACAGTGTTAACACTCTGCCGGGAAATACGTCGGGCAAGGAAATACAAGTACGTTGGTGCATCGATAAACGAAGGTGATAGATCTCTGGAGACACAATTATCCCAAACGACAGCTTCCGCGTCTTCGACCTGAGGCAGAGCGTCTCATCGACCGCATCTCATACCTCCAGCTGTCAAGACGGAAGAATGTGGAAATATTTCCTTAGCCTTCTACATTATTAATAATATTATTATTATTATTATTATTATTATTATTATTGTAAGTCTTTGTTCTGAAAATATAAAGATGCTAGAAAAAAAGGCAGAGCGAGGGGCGGGCTAGATACTGCCACCGAAAGGGACACGCCAGCTGCCTACTCTTAGAAGGAAGAGACAAAAACAAAAACGTGGAAATGGCAGAGAAGAAGGAAAGGAGGGAAGAGAAAATAAGCAGGAATATGATCAAATTCAGAGATACGCAGAACGCACAGAGTGCAGGTCAAGCACAGTAGCGCCATTCACTGCAAGTTGCGCCAGTAAATAAGGCATAAATACTGGGAATTGTGTTTCAGGGCCGATAGTTAATGTATAAGGACTCTAGAGTGAAAGGTATCAGGTGAAAGGCGAACGAAGCAATAAACTTAGTGACTTTTCACTGCCTGAACGCGCATTACGCGCAAGCGAATGGACGCAGCGAACACGTGCAGCGAACTCCACGGCGTCGGTGCAGAAACGGGAAGTGCGCGAACGCGGCGAATCCCTTCTCCGCTTTCAAGCGCTTTCCTCCTCCGGTGCTCGCTTCCCTCGCGGTGGCAAACGTAATTTTGTCGTTTTGACAGACGGGGCATCTGCACTTTCTCGTAGAAAAATACGGCGGAGACACTTAAAAATTTTACGTGTGTGAACGCAGAACATAAGTCACTTTGGTGAAATGCTTTCTTTTTTTCGCGCGTTCCTGGTCGCAGAAAGGTCTAGCCTACGTTCCAACTACGCCTCGGCAATGGCAAATGACAGTGTCGCTGCAGACGTTCTCCTGGAAAACAAAAGCGAGGGAAAATTATGTTCGAATAATAGAAACCGATTCTTAGTTAAGGCAAACAACATGTCAATGGTTGCATAGGCCGCAATAAAAACGCCCCCCCCCCCCCCCCCCCCCCCGCAGGTGAACTCTTATTTACTCGATTTCTGCAATGAGGGGGAAGAAAAAATTGTAGAATGTAGCCTTAAAGTAATCCAGTACCTTTCAGCTATTACTCAAGTATTGTTCGACTACTTTTTGGTAAACGTAATCAATAACGAATTGCTAAACAAGTCAGCGTGATCGGTTACATTACTCAGGTCACGTGTACAAGTCTGGCTACCGGACACCTTCGAAAACAGTGAGCAGGAGATCATACATACTAATGCATATGTATCATTCTTCGTGCACTTTTAATGCAGAAATATCACTACTTTTTTAGACTACACATAGATAAGTAGTCTTAGCATATCACCATTCATTTCGGGAATGCATAGCTTCCACACATGAACACGCGTCGGTGTCAATACTGAAGCCGTTCGTAGCTGAACGACGCAGTTGTTGAACGCTGCTGTTATAGAAGGGCCCCACTTGTTGCTCACGCGGAATTAGAGGCAAACATTGCATCTAGGAAGTTAATTAATGAGCAACCTTAATACCTTCACTTTCACTTATTGGCGCAGCCACATTTACTAAAGCAAGAACTGGGAGGGAACACGTGTTGCAGCCTTCGAGAACAGCAATGTACGGATGCTTAATGTCTGCCGTGCCACTACTTCTACCTTTTTGGCTATGAGCGCTACAAAATAAAGAGCGGTTGATTTCAAATCTCTACGGCGAAAGCTGAACTATATGAAAATAATTTTTTAGTGGCACAAGCCACGATTGACCCTCTTGTTTCTTGCCGAGCGCTTCTAGCTCACCTGCGGAGAGGGCACGTGAGAAAATTAAAAATAAATCAGACACAAAAACACAGAAGACACTGCGGTAAAATATACGCGTTTGGTTATAGTGATCATATCAGAGCATAAGTTTAGCCACAAGTTGAATTACTGAAGGGCCTGGCGATAAATAAAATTAATCAGAAATCAGTGATCACCGCACACTGAAGCACATAATCGTATAGTCTGGGGACTGTTGGAATCTCAGCGCTGACACCCGTTGTTGCAAATGGGTCGCAAGCCCCAAGGGTAGCGTTGGCCTGGCGGCCTGGGGCACAACTGGAAGCATCCGCAGGTCCCGGCAAAGCATGAGTCGACTGGTAACAGAACAACTTGTTTATTCTAGCATCGCAAAAGAGCGGGCGGTAAGGTCGGCCGAAGTGGAGACACGGGAGAGCACTTAACTCAACGGAAGAAATCGGAGCCTCTCGGCGTCCGGGGGCAGCTGCTTTTATACTCTCGGAGTTGAGGGCAAGAGGGAACGCCTCGATAGAGGCGCACGTGACGCGGGGCACGGACAGGCTGAGAGACACGTTGAGACGAGTGTAGTGACGCATCCGCCGGGCCGGCGCCGGTCAGACCTCCTCGCTTCACACTTGGGGAGCTCCTCTCCCCGGCTGCCGCGCTTTGACAAGCGTGGGAACCAACATGCACACACACACACACACGCACACTTGAAGACACGTGGCATTTAAACATGCCTGGACGCGCCTGGCGGGGAGGCGTATCGGCGGCGCTGAATGGGCCAAAATGTCCGCCGCTTCGAACGAAGCCCCGGCGTCCGTTGCATCCGCGCCGGCTATACCGCGCGTCGTAGGCGAAACGTAACAGACCGCCCCGCCGGGGGAAGGAGATCCCGATGGTCAGGGGACTGCATCCGCTGTCCGGAGGGATGTCGCTCGATGATGCTCATAACCGAAGTCGGGCGTCCTTCGGCGTTTCTTGAGCGCAGCGCACAGAGAAGGCCTCGTTCTCTCGTTCAGGTTCACACAGGACACTGCAAAGTGACTTCGGGAGAGTTGACATTTTTGTTCTCGTTCCCGGCAAGCGTTAGAACTACACCGAAACTCAACCGCTCAGTCAGCAAGCACGAAACAACCCTCACCAAGTCCTGCCAGGCTCTTTCCCCTTTTATACCACTGCCTAGTTCCTTACAGTAGTCTAGCAGCACTGAGAACGCGTCCACAAATTGGAAAATTGCACTAGAAAGCACGTCATCACTTTGAAACACTACACAAAAGCAATATGTTAAAAATCCTGCCTCAGGAAGAAAACATCAGTAACAAATAACTTTGAGGCTGATTCTTACGTTAGGGGCTTCGACTTAAGCCATCGGCGTTACCGGTGAGACTCTCCTTTTTGTAACGCACCTCAAAGGAATATTGCTGCAAAGCGAAGCTCCAGCGCAGGAGGCGGCCATTTGTGGAAGAGATGGTCTGCAGCCATTGGAGAGGGCAGTGATCCGTCTCGAAGCATGCGAAGCGGAGATCGCAGCGAGCGACCGTACACTAGCTCAGCTGGCGAAAACCCCGTAGCCGAAGTGCCGAAGGGCCTCCACCGCCAACGCGAAATCAGTCCCCACCAAGGAGAAACGACGCGCTGCAATTTCGACGAAGCTCTGAAGAAAAACTACGGTGCCCAAAGGATATCCGACGACGACACAAAACAGTGGGACAGTGCCATTGTCCCATGATCAGACACCTCGCAAAACCTAAGGTACGATTAGGAACCACCAACATCGACGCTGTCACCGCACTGTGGCCGCTTTCGTGGACAGAACCCGACTACTCCGTCATGAATGAATCCTTAACTACACAGTCGATGACATTTATGACTGCATGGAGAGGACCCCTAAACCGAGCAGCTGGACTTATCTCACAAGGATGACTGGAATAAGCACGTACGTCGAACACAAGAGGTGCTAGACACCCTTGCGTCCCAAGAATCACCCTTGTGTCTGAGGATCACGACAACTCGCCCGCCCACATGAAAAGTCAGCGGATGTGTGCACGTCCTGTAAGGAAGTAACATGCTTGTAAGCAAGCCAACTTGTGCACCAGTAAGCGGTTTTACCGTAGCTTACCAACTATGATTTCGTTGCTTTATTTTTCTTTACTGCGTGCTCTTTTGGTCTTCGCTCTTGTTTGGTGCTCGTAGCCATGACACGATACTTTTTAAGGTGGGCGCATTTACACGTGTACTTTTTGTCTTTTTCCGGTGAACCGGTTTTACCGCGTAAAGTGTTTCACCGCCTAAAGATCTCGCTCCGCACATGACGCGCTTGAATGTATCAGAACCTTCGGCGTCATCCTCCCTGATTTTCTCGGCTGTCTATGTTATAGTGGAACCTTGTTTAATGAGATTGCTTGCGTGACGAGAATAGTGTTCCGCATACTGTAAGGAGCTTAAACCCATGCGGCTAGTCTGGAATCTTCGACTAAACATTTTTAAATAACCGACTCGCTTGAGCCACAGATGAGTTTTTCGTAGGTTGACGCATGTGCTCGCTGCTTTCATTCAGCCTGAGTGTAACTCTTTTTATGGGCATAGCTTCGCTCAATAAAGAGTTACATTTGTGACTCGCGGTTCTTGCTACTGTGTTTTTCACTGAAGGTCACTGCAACGTAAAAATATGGAAGATTAAACCGTGTCTCAGTGAAACCTTCGTCGACAGTAACAGAAAATTTTGCGTGACTCTGCTATCGCAAACATCGCAGACCAGCGAGGCTGAGGAGAATTAAGGCTACAGAAAAATTGATGCCGTCTTCCTAAGTGGGAGGTTTCGCTTCGGACGGCGCGCCATTTAAGGCGTCTGCCCCAAAAGAATCGATTTGTTGAGACACCATGTGCGTGGGTGTCGTATACCAGAAGCAGCACCACCGCCCCTTAGCTCTGATGCATACTAGCTCCGACGCCGTGTACTAGGTAGCTTTTTAGTAATCTAAAGAAAGGTAACCAAGCGTCTTAGTAATCTAAGACGCTTGATTCTGCAACCCGTGAGGGAAGCGTCGAACCAAACAAGCCCGTGGTTTGTTTTTTGTTTTCTTTAAATCTGAGAGCAATGACGTCACGCCACCTGTGTCCCCGCAGCGCAGCTCCTTCTCCCTCGCTAGACTCCACCCACCCTAGCCGCGTCACTATGCTGCGCAAAGCTGTTTTTTATACTCTGCTTTCGCTATCTCTCAGCAATCGCTCCCCCAGCACGGCGAAGCCGCGAACGTCAAGAGAAAACCAGCGAAGTTGTAACAGCTGCACTGCAAAAACGACTTATCCAGGTTGACTCTATCTGTGTTGACTCGCATTACTTTACTTACCGATGTACCATCTGCATCAAACCAAACACGAGCAGCGGATCCCGTGACCGAAGCCTAACTGAAGGCGCCGTCGAATAGTTATCACCATTGACAGGCTCGCGCTTCCGGTTTTACTGGACTATGCGACGGTGCTTGCCCTATACCGCGATATTTTCGCATCTTTTCTTTTTGATTTATGGTTTCTCTGTTTGAAATTAAAGAGGAACAAAGGAGAAGAGAAATTTCGCAATATAAGGCGAGCATCGTCGCCTGGTGAGGTCAAACCAGATGTATCTGTCAATGCTGGTGACTGGCAGTTTTGCACACTAAACTTGCAGTTACACTTAGGAAAGACCCTCCGGTGTCCGGCCTTCCCATTTCCGTCTCCCCTTCTTGGATTGAGTTTTTTTTTTCTGACGTGCTTCCTTTTACTCGTAACAACTCCAACCTTCCTATTTGTTTGTAGGGCTCACGTATGCGTTCTTACATGTTAAGTCTTGCAACGTCTCATGGTCATTCCAATCTAAACACTATACAAGGCTATGAGAACCCGATCTTCTCCTTCACTACCGTAACTCTCCAAATAACTTGACGCACTGATGGAGGCTTACGAAGTCGTTAACTCGTCCGAAAGACTTTCCGCCGTTTCTATGTAGCAAACCGCGAGAAAACTGAAAACCAAGCTAGGATACTTTCTCTTTTTGTTACGGGCAATTCTTTGACTTAAACCCCAGGCACGGGCTATAATGTGTTAAAAATGGTCAGCGGAGACCTTCTCTTCTTTCGTGACAAACAAGAGTACGAGATGCTAAGCAGTCTTGTGAAAGTTGGAGGAATTCTGATCACCAGCATACCACACTGATGCATAAAAAGCGCGCGCGGATAAATATTGCTGCAGTGGCCTGCCCACCTGAGCAAAAGGTGGTGTCCAAAGCCAACGCTCGGACCAGTGTGCTGACACAACCCATAGCAAGAAGTCATCTGCGATGGTGACCACGCAGCATTACCAGGATCACGTGCGAAATAAAAAAGACGGAAAAAGGTCATCACCCTAATTGTCAAAGAGAATATGTCGCTTGAGAAATCCCATAAAAGGCGCAAAATTGTTTACTCACAGCCTTGGCTGATGGGATGCGTAAGGGGGAGGGGGGGGGTGTTTTTGAGACCAAGTGGGGCATTTAAACTCTGACAATTCAAACTTCCGGTGATCGGCCATCTGAAGATACCGTGACGACGTCATTGTCTCATTGGGTTGTATGGCAATAATTTTGAAGACAAGTCTGTCACTTATAATACACAACTTAAAGCCACTCGAATCAGTGTCAGTACAAGTAATTCTAAATGATAGATTAGTCACAATTCCTTCTGTTTACCTTCAATATATATATGCGTATTATAAAAAATACGTTTTTGTGGCTGATGAGTGAATGCTGGAGGTGAATGCTCAACAATTTGTAGCGAGACTCTTGGTGCGATGCCAAAGGTAAGCACATGCAACAAGTTCTTGTAGCCTAAGGTGAGTGGTTAATAAAGAGGAGGCCATGTAATGTACCACATAATTAATGTTGTTCTGTTTATTAGGCGCATGGCCCATCTGGGCTTCTTCCCTACTTGGAAAGGAATTTTTTTAAAAACTTTTTAGGCAATGACCACTTCACACTAGCGTCTACTTTAATGCAGCAACAAGCCTATCCTCGGCATAATCCTATGTTGAAGCTAGCTTCGGCAAATTGGTCGTATTTAAAAAAAATCAACATGTCTAATTCGTTATTAGTTAAGCCAACTTATCATAGACGACGCAATAACATACTTTATCACTTTTATTACTAATGCCATAGGATACGTGCAAGAGTGAGGAAATGAGGACGCGAGAAAATCAAATGAAAGAATGGGGCACACTTCGTTGATACCCAAACACGTAAACTTATATCGCATTGAAGAAGGTAAGACCGACGGTAAGACCGACGCAAGGACAAGCTAGAGAACAAGCTGTGGCAGTTTCTCTCTAGCATAAGGTCCTGCATAGAATAAATACAAGTCTGGTATGGGATAACAAGTTTACAATGGCAGGAAACTCATCCGTAGGCCCTGATGAATGACTGAGGCAGGAGCCTAGAAGATCACGCATATACTATTGGTAGACACTTCGAGCATGAGTGTAGCTCTATGCCGAAAATTCAACCGCTTTTAAATTTTCCTTAAGATCTATTACAGCTTCTCTAATCTTCGAAGAACAATTCTCTAGCTCCGGCACACTCATTTTGCAGCGTTTTCAACTGGCTTACTTGTGCATTAATCAACTAAGGATATTAAGCAATCGTCCGTGCACCCTGCAATTCAATCATGGTGATAGAGAGAGGGAAAACTTAGAATAAAGTCCTGGTTTGAGTCAAGGGAGACGGGCGGCCGTGATGCTATAGCCCGACCGGAGCCTCCCTTCCTCAGCTGGTGGCCGCACCTTGAGTCTTGGCGGCGTCGTCGTCCAGCCGAGCTAGCCAGATGTGATCCTTCGGGCATTCGCCGAGCAGCATGTCAGAGCTTGTTTACTTATTTATTATTTTAGGTATCAGCTCACTTCACTGGGG
Source organism: Dermacentor andersoni (assembly GCF_023375885.2). NCBI lineage: Eukaryota > Metazoa > Arthropoda > Arachnida > Ixodida > Ixodidae > Dermacentor > Dermacentor andersoni. Next base: position 4,450,676 of record NW_027314755.1, read on the forward strand.
CTGAGTGTGAAACGTAATAACCACTGTGGCGTCATCACTCACAAGGATAGCAACCAGGCTTCAGTGGCCACGGCTTGGCACGTGTTGTTGATTCGTAGCGTAAGACACGGATAAACACAGAAACATGACAAGCGCGTCTCGCATGTCCAGGAGCCGTAGTAAAACTTTAAGCACAGGCCAAGTAGGCATTCATGAAGCCTAAACTAAATCAAAAGACAGTTCAGGGTGAGCCCATGCAATTGTGGTCTTTTTGTTTTTAAACTGAAGCTTTTTTGTGCGAATCATCCCGGAATTGGTTGTTGATTGTGGCTGCTGCTGTGTTACCGAAAATGTGCGGGCTTCACGTCGCCTCGCACGCATGCGCTGTGCATTTGCCATTACACAACAAGCACAAGGATGAACCGAGAAAAAAAGAAGGCTACCTTACACCTGTCATTGGAGTCTTATAGTTCATCCTGCACACACCTGTCCTTACACAATGCCAACATGCTTAATGGACGGGCGTAATTTCCTTTTGCTTTACTTATCTTTAACCGTAAGCAGGCACAGCATTGTAGACTGCTTCTGATCAAGATTTGCTAACACCGAAAAAACAAATCTTTAGCGAAGATAACTTCTATGGGCATCGCCGCGTACGCGCGTGGGCGGCGCCAAATACTTACATCTTTGAATAAAAGAGCATTAAAGGCTTAAATTTTCAATATAATAAATTTCGCGGCAAAACATGAATCTAAATAAATCGCCCCTATATGAGGCACACAAAGTAGAAGAAAAGGGAAAACTTAATTTGCGTTTATGTACTTCAGAGATCGCATGCTTTGTCAAAACGGTAAGCTCTTCCTGGAAAGGTCCATCATTTGACAAGGCGGAGAAAGATGTCATTGAGCAAGCAGCAACGAAGTTTACTGGAAGGACAATGCTTACTACAGGTGTATCGTTGTTTTAGCTTTCTTACGATGAATCAACGTTAATTTAGAGCACCTTGTACCTTGTAGAGCACCTTGTAGATTCGAGCAAGCTCGTCCTCTGGGCGAACTCCGAAAGCTGTCTCATCAAAGGCATTTACTGAGGCAACCATTTGGTTTTACCGCAAAACGGCCTCATTGAACAACGCTCGCTAAATATACCTGTAGATTTACTTCTTGAGGCTGGCGTACAGAATTCCCGCGTGTAGTCAACTTCGACGCTCTATCTGCTCTGGTTGCCACAATAAATTCCTTCTCTTGTCCGCGATTGGCATGCACGTATTTTGAAAGTTTCTTTCATACGGCAGCTGAGTATGACAAGCATTAAACTTGTATCGCAAGATACCGTTGAGAAATGTGGTGCTATCTGCACGGTTCGGACATCAAGATTTTGCAATCAGGATTGTTCCTCTGACCATATGGAGAGGATTATGATTGTCTAGTAGAATAATGTGGTGACGCAAACACACGAGAAACGTTCATTCCTTGCGCAGGACTTTTGCAATTCACGCAGCAGTGCCTCGTGCATGACGATGCAAATTGATGGTAGGGCCTGTCACACTAGAAGGAGGAAATTCTGGCAGCCACAACCCATATTACATTCTGAAGTGAAAACGGTGACCGCTGTAACGTGGTGCCAGCTGGTAACATGTGCGGAAGGCATTACGTGGTGGTTGTTGTAGATGAAATATTTTATTATATTCGAGTAACGTCGCTTGTCGGCTCGGAGCACCTATCGTTGACGTTCGGTAAATAATTTTTACTCCAGGGCGGCAAGAAGGGTCTGTGGTGTCTGAGCCGCATGACTGCAAGTGGCCTCGGGGCGCTTACGCTTAAGTTCCTCGAACATGGTTGAGTAGAAAAGACTTTTGGGATGAGGCATTTTCGCGAGAAACCTTCCTGTAGCATTACGTGAAGGCTCTATGTACAACCCAAAACACACTGAAACGAGCAGGAGCGATACTGTGCTAACGGAGAGCACTGACGTCACTTATACGTGCCTTAGATGTCTAAAGTCAATCGTCGCTCGAACACCTACACGCCCAGGGATAAAGCCAATGTTGACTTCACGTATCACATTTATCGGCATAATTTGGCCTAAAATATAGGGGGAAAACTTTCGGATTCACCCTCCTGAAAACGTCGTGTTGGCTTTGGCTCATTCTATGTATCAATTACTTGCGCCACGACTGCCAATATCTCCCGGGGAAGCCTTAGCAGTTCTCCTGAAAGAAAGAAACAGTAATAAACACATGTTTGTGCCTTACTGAAATTTGCTTTGATGATTCGGTGTCAATTCAGCAACGGTCACTGGGGCGCCTCTTTTAGTGTTCGAATATTAGCAATTTAGCGTCGACATAGTGGCGCACTCTATCGTCTCTTTTTTCCAGATGTGTTTTACGATTTCATTCGAGTTGCCCAAATGCCCGACGTTTTACTGGTTCTATCATCCTTGGCACAGACTGCGCATGCGTGATAATTCAACAACGTTCTGTCTCAGAAAGAAGCTAGTGCTCCGGAGCGTCGTCACCAGCCATGACTGAACAACGAAACGGTGAACAAACGCCTCCCGCGTTTGCTTTCATCAGAGAAGCAACCCCGGGTACAAGCCGTGAAGGCGGCGAGGATGCCTCAGGCACTTCGGACGATTACCCTGCGTGAGTATTCCCACTTGTGAAAGTTTCGTTGGATTTTGTCAGCTGTAGAAACAACCTGGAATACAGACTGTAACAGTTATACATTTGTTTCCACATCGAAGTGGGCGTTTTCGAGGACGACTTAGATTCAGCGTGGCTGCGGCAGTTTATGACCATGATAAAGAGAAGTGCCTGCTTCCGTTTGATGACGGCTTCGCACACTTGTAGCAGTAGCACATTGGCTGGGATGTTGCGCTGCTTAGCTCGACATCACGAGTAATATTCCAGGCGCAGTGGCATTTTATCAGTGATTGTGAAACGCAAGAAGGCTCCGTAACTTGGATTTACGTGCGCATTACCGAAACCCAGGTGGTGAAATTTAATTCCGTCATCCGTCCAAGAGTTTGTCATAGCGAGATCATGGTTTTGAAACGTGAAATACAAGGATATAAATAAATAAAACAGTGTCACACTTCCATTGGCGGTCGAGTGAGCACACTCCAGGAGCTTCACGAAATATCGCACAAATAGTACCATTTGGTAAAAACCCAAGAGATGTGTGACCAAAGAACAACACCTGAACTTTTTGTTGTTACTTGTTTTTCAGGAAATATAAAAGGTGCGCTTGAAGAAAAGAATTAGCTGGAGCTTAGCTAAGGTTAAGCCTGGATATCTCGAAGCGAAAATGTTCGGTGATGCTTATGGTTTATGTTATGGTTATGCTTCATGATTTAGCCCGTGGTCATGATTATGGTTTAGCTTATCGTTATACTTTGATTTAGCCTATGGATATGCTTACGGTTTACCTTATGTATATGCTTACGGTTTGCCTTATGGATATGCTTATGGTTTAAGTTATGGATATGCTTACGCTTTAGCTTATGGTTATGCTTTATGATTTAGCCTATGGTTACGCTTACGGGTTAATTTATTGATATGCTTTGGTTAGCTTCTGGTTATGCTATACGTGTGCCTTGTGTAGTTTGCAAATTGCTTATCAACGACATATACCATAAGTTATACAGGGTTAATAACTTTTTTATTCATCATTGTTGGGCACATTGTCTTGAGATTTATGTACAGCCATAAACACAGCTCTCTGTATCGGTAGTATCACTGTCTTCTCCTTCCATGTTGAATGCTCACCCCTATTCACTGGCAAGCGGTTATATAGTCTGCCTCCGCGATGAACACGCGCTTGCGGCGAACTTCAAACGATGACGCACAGCGCGCGGCAGTGGCCACCTGCACCGCGCGTGACGTCACGCGCGGCAGCAGCAAAAGGTCAGGCGACGGAGCCGGCGCCGACTCCGAACACGCTTACGGTGCCAATTCCGACATACGCCGGCTCGCTCTAAGCGCGCTCTTGACTAGCGTAGTGAAGCTTTGGGCTTTGAAACACCATAGGTGCGATCTTGTAAGCGTTCCAAAATAGAACGGAGGTGGTTCGTTCCACCGAGCCAAATACGATTCGTCAATTTTAACCATGCCGAACGCCATGACGTCAATTGTGACGTGATATCTGCTGTCAATCATTCCGAATCGTCTGCTATCGGACGAACGGAACATACCGCCTATTTTGTGACGTAAAGAACGAACCGCCTCCGTTCTATTTTGGAACGCGTACAAGATCGCACCCCATATGTCTTTGAAGTGAACGCCGTGCTCATTTTCGCGGCATGTTCGGGCGAATCTGAAAGCACTACCGGGACGCCGCGACGGGCACGTCATTTTGGCGCGACTGCGAACGGCCACGTTGGCAGAGCGTGCGAAGGTAATCCTGAAATGGCGAGAACAGTTGCCGACTGCAAATCTCAAGCTGCGCGGTCGCACGCTGGCACAACTGTTGCGAACGTGGCAGGGTGACTGATTCGACTGACAGGCACGGCCCTTGTACGAGATCTAATATAATGCAGCCAAACCTAACATAACCTTGCGTTACCTAAAGCATAGTTTGAAGCTCTCGTCCACCGTTTCCGCATGCCACTCATGGTGCGGCCATCCAGTCACAATGTGTATGACTAGCGCTTTCCAGTTGAGTTGCATGACATCGTAGAGATATACGCACGTAGTCTAAAATGGGCGGCTTGGAGGGAATGGCACTACATAATTATATCGTAATCTTCCAACTTAGCATCTTCCTAACTTGGTTCTAGCATCATTCGTTGTTTTCTTATATTTCATGCTTCATGTCATAATTTAAGAAATTACGCAATTTAAGAGTGCGCCGTTCACCTATGCCAGCCAGCAAGTTATACTTTTGATAAAATGATACATTACAGGTTTTACCTTAATTATCAAAGAATCACTTCCCTTGTTCCAAATTCTGTTTGCCAAAAACACTCTTCAGGTATATTCTGCCGTAACTAGGAGCACCGAGCCAAAGCCAATATGTATGTCTCATTCCAGGTATATTGACGAGTACATCAATGACGCGTTGAAGGCGTTGAACCGCCAGACCGATGCTACTGACGTCAATGGTATGTACAGCATGGCCTTTAACCATCCATACCACTCGCGAAGATGCTTAACAACTAACAGAGGAGGCATCGTTTCAATCCATCATGATGGCGGTGCATTTATTGGTCATACGGACGCCTTACTAGCTTCACCAAGTCAGTTGGTGATGTGCAGTCGTAGTGTGAAATTCATGCAGATGAATTGAGTGCTAACAGAGTCAACACTACGCCTATTCTACGTGCCTCAAGTTTCGAATGAATTCATTTTCAACGCGATGAATTCATTCGTAAAGGCAATCGACGCTTCTCGATATGTCCTGGATGTCGTGTTGGAATGGGGTCAGAGTAACGAGCTTAACAATGCGTAGCAAACCAACCGCATGTTTTATTCCTCACGTTAAATGCTTGCTTGAGGATCCTGTCGTTGAAGGGCCTCTTACCGGGTGCCATTGCAAATTTAAATTATACGCGGGAAATCGCCAATGCGCCGTCAAGGGAGGGTTTCGGTAATACAATTTTTCAAGTACATTCGTTATGGAAGATGATAGATGACATCGAGCTGTCGTGCTACTGTGCCGTCGGCAGGCTAATGTTGCTGCTTCCAGACAGTCTTCCCCTCTGCCTCGTATGGCGTCCTCAAGCGGCATTCCTTCGTTGCCTTCTCCCATACAGGAGCAAAGGGCCTACGTCATGTTAACGTGACGAGCCCCTTCTCTATTATTTATTTCGACACGTTTTTGTCGTACGACACATCTGTTTGTAGGCATTCCGTCACTAGATGATCAACCAAATTCCGGTGCAGTGGTCGGTGCAAGCAGTTCACATTGCACAGATACATTTGTTAGCGGGACCCTCACCGGCTTTCTCGAAGCGCGGCACCTTCCAGATGAAGGGCACGTGGCCTACTGTTGAAACTTGCGACTGTTTCCTGCCACGCAGCCGCTTATACGTTTCACACGCGGTAGCCACTCCTTAATTTACCAGCCATGCTTGTGTATTTACAAGAGCGAAACCACGTGAGAGGACCTTTGAGACAGCTCTCTGTCTACCATGCGGAAAACAAGCCACACCTTACTGGTATTCTGGAAAACATGCGGTCGTTATGTTTACCGGAGCGGGGTGAAATTGCTGCTTGTTGCATCTGGGTCGCAAGCCCCTAGGCTAGAGTTGGCCTGGGGCACAGCTGGAAGCATCCGAAGTTCCTGGCAAAGGATGAGTCGACTGCTAACAGAACAACTTGTATATTATAGCATCGCAAATGAGCGGCCGGTCAGGTCGACCGAAGTGGAGAGACGGGAGAGCACGTTACTCGACGGAAGAAATCAGAGCCTCTTTGCTGGCGTCCGGGGGCAGCTGCTTTTATACCCTCGGAGTCGAGGGCAAGAAGGAACAGCTCGGGATGAGGCGCTCGTAACGGCGGCGCACGGACAGGTTGAGACGAGAAGTGACGCATCCACCGGGCCGGCGCCGGTCAGACCTCCTCGCTTCACAGTTGGGGAGCTCCTCTCCCCGGCTGCCGCGCTTTGACAAGCGTGGGCACGAACATGCACACACACAGACACACGCACACACTAAGACACGTGGCATTGAAACATGCCTGGACGCGCTTGTCGGGAGGCGTTGCGGCAGCGCAGAACGGGCCAAAATGTCCGCCGCTTTGAACGAACCCCCGGCGTCCGTTGCATCCGCGCCGGCTATACCGCGCGTCGTAGGTGAAACGTAACAGACCGCCCCGCCGGGAGAAGGAGATCGCGATGGTCAGGGGACTGCATGCGCTGTCCGGAGGGATGTCGCTCGATGATGCTCATAACCGAAGTCGGTCGTCCCTCAATTTGTTTCTTGAGCGCAGCGCACAGAGAAGGCCTCGTTCTCACGTTCCGGTTCACACAGGACACTGCAAAGTGACTTCGGGAGAGTTGCCATTTTTGTTCTCGTTCCCAGCAAGCGTTAGAACTACGCGGAAACTCAGCCGCTCAGTCAGCAAGCACAACACAACCCTCACTAAGCCATGCGAGGCTCTTTGCCCTTTTGTACTACTGCCTAGTTCCCTACAGTAGTCTAGCAGCACTCAGAACGCGTCCACAAATCGGAAAATTTGACTAGAAAGCCCGCCATGACTTTGAAACACTAAACAAAAGCAATATGTTAAAATCCTGCCTCAGGAAGAAAACATCAGTAACAAACAACTTTGAGGCTGATTCCTACGTTAGGGGCCTCGACTTAAGGCATCGGCGTTACCGTTGAGACTCCCCTTTTTGTAACGCACCTCAAAGGAATATTGTTATAAAGCGAGGCTCCAGCGCAGGAGGCGGCCATTTTTGGAAGAGATGGTCTGCAGCCATTGGAGAGGGCAGTGATCCGTCTCGAAGCATGCGAAGCGGAGACCGCAGCGAGCGACCGTACACTAGCTCAGCTGGCAAAAACCCCGTAGCCGCATGCGGCGCGGTCCTTAATGCAAACATCACCCCAGGCAGACAGAGCTCCCAGTCAGTTTGTTGTTCAAACCACAATGCTCTCAACACGCGCTTCATGACGGAGTGGAGCTTCTCAACGGAATTCGACTGTGGGTGGTACACTGAGCTGTGTAACAGCTTTACCCCGCTCCTTTCGAGGAAGGCTGTCGTCAAAGCGCTAGTAAACACGGTCCCCTGATGTGACTGGATTTCCGCAGGAAAACCAACTCGCGCAATATGGACAGTAGTGCATTGACTATCTCAACTGAGCTGAGTTCTTTAAGAGGCACTGCTTCAGGGAAATTTGTCGCTGGCCAGATCACAGTCAAAATGTGTCTGTACCCCGTGGGTGTTACCGGCAGAGGTCCCACTGTATCAATAAGGAGCCGTCTAAAAGGCTCCGCAATGATAGGTACCAACTTCAACGGCGCCCTCGATTTGTCCCCTCGTTTGCCCACCCGCTGACAGGTGTCAATGTCCTCACAAACTGCTCTGCGTCACGAAAACATCCTGCCAATTGTACTCTTGCAAGAGATGGTTCTCAGTCTTCTTAACTCCTAGGTGTCCGGACCACGAACCCCCATGCGACAAGCGCAACAGATCCTGACGGTAGCACTGAGGCACGATCAGCTGATCGAACTCCACTCCCCTGCGGTCTAGATACTTCCGGTACAGGACCCCACTTCTTTCCACAAAACGAGCATTTTTCTTGGCGATACCTTCCTTGACATTGCAGCGCATGTTTTCTAGGCTGCCATCCTTCTTTTGCTCGGCTATCAAAGCCGACCGGCTGACTTTTAGCAACCTAATAAGTCTATCTGATGTAGGCGCGATGAGCAAATCTGCAGATAGCTCTTCTAACTTTCCCGTGTCGGGCATTTCCTCTCCGATATCTGGTGCCTTCAACGCTACAGGCTCAGTTTTATTCAGTTCGGACGTGCTCTGAATATTAGCTTGCTGCTCCTCCGACCCTTTCTTATTGTTCGACAACGTCGGCCCCGCAAATACCGCCTTTGCAGCGAGCTCCCGAACTCTCGATCTAGTTAAGGCCTGAATGCTAGCCTCACCAAACAAAAGCCCCTTCTCGCGCAGGAGGTGATCGGACCTGTTCGAAAATAGGTACGGGTAATGGGGGGGGGCAGCATAGATGACCCTGCGGCCTCCTTCTCAAGTGCTCCGAAAGGTCCTTCAATAAGCACTTTTGCTACGGGCAGACACACGCTATGAGCTTTCACGGCTTGCTTGATTCATGCGCACTCGCCCGTGAACATATCGGGTTCTACGTAAGAGGGGTGAACTACATCCATTGTAGCTGCGGAATCACGAAGCACTCGGCACTCTTTCCCGTTCACGAGGAGGTCTCGCATGTAAGGCTCGAGAAGCTTCATGTTCTCGTCAGTGCTGCATAATGACAAAAACATGACTTTTGTTTTTGTTTCTGGACACTGCGCTGAAAAGTGACCCGGCTTCTGGCACGTATAACACACGCGCGCTTGCCTCATCTCGAACCGCTTTCTGCGTTCGGCTTCGGCTGCCGCCATCTCCTTACGTTCGGTCGGACTGCTTTCACTCGCATCCGCATTACGTGTGTCCCCCTTGCTCCCATGGGCGTGAACTTCGCCCTCTCAATCTTGGAGCCAAATTCACAAGCTCCTCGGCTAGCTCAGCGGCTTTAGCCACCGTACTAACGTCTGGCCTGTCCAAGACCCACTACCGCACGTTCTCAGGTAACCAACTATAAAACTGTTCCAGCCCGAAACACTGCAGAACTTTCTCGTGGTCACCAAACGCCTTCTCTTCTTTAAGCCACTCCTGCATGTTTGACATAAGCCTGTAGGCAAACTCTGTATATGACTCACTTCTGCCTTTCTCATATTCCCGAAACTTCCGACGGAACGCCTCCACTGACAGCCTGTACTTTTTAGCAGACTTGATTTCACTTGGTCGAAATCCTCTGCCTCCTCTCTCTTCAAGCGAGCGACTACGTCGGCCGCCTCGCCGGGTAACAAAGTGAGCAAGCGCTGTGGCCACGTTTCCCGAGAGAACCCCTGCTTCTCGCACGTTCGCTCAAAGTTAACCAGGAACAAACCAATGTCCTCTGCGAGCTTAAACGGCCGCATCAGGTCAGTCATTTTGAACGATACGCGCTCTCCTGCACATCCTCAGCTTCTAACTCAAGAATAGCCATTAGTAGTTCTGGTTTTCTGAGTTTGTTTGAGACATCCAGACCCAACTCTCTTGCAAGCTTCAGCAATTTCGGTTTGCGCAAGGACTTCCAATCCATGGCTGCTCTCAATGCTGCTTTCTCTACTGCCTACTCTACTGTCTTGCCGCAAACTAACCCGGGAGCAACGACAACCACAATTACCAGCTCTGTTTCTGACACTAACAAAAGCCTGGCAAAACTCAGAAGAAGAAAGTCCCGCACTCACCAAACCTCGCAGCCAAGAATTCAGCGCCGTCGTTCCGCTGCAGGCAACCAGTCATCACACAGGGCTCATTGCACGGCTCCCGGATGGTCGTTGTGCTGCCCCAGCATACAGTCGACCGCATATCTTCGCTGCTGGCCTCCGTTGTCGTGATCTCACCGCTGGCAGCCAGTTGTTGCATCTGGGTCGCAAACCCCAAGGGTAGCGTTGGCCTGGCGGCCTGGGGCACAGCTGGAAGCATCCGAAGGTCCTAGCAAAGGAGGAGTCGACTGCTAACAGAACAACTTGTTTATTATAGCGTCGCAAAAGAGCGGCCGGTGAGGTCGACCGAAGTGGAGAGAGGGGAAAGCACGTTACTCGACGGAAGAAATCGGAGCCTCTTTACTGGCGTCCGGGGGCAGCTGATTTTATACTCTCGGCGAGGGCAAGAAGGAACGGCTCGGTTTGAGGCGCACGCGACGGCGGCGCACGGACACGTTGAGACGAGAAGTGACGCATCCGCCGGGCCGGCGCCGGTCCGATCTCCTCGCTTCACAGTTGGGGAGCTCCTCTCCCCGGCTACCGCGCTTTGACAAGCGTGGGCACCAACATGCACACACCCACACGCACACACGAAGACACGTGGCATTGAAATATGCCTGGACGCGCTTGGCGGGAGGCGTTGCGGCAGCGCTGAACGGGCCAAAATGTCCGCCGCTTTGAACGAAGCCCCGGCGTCCGTTGCATCCACGCCGGCTATACCGCGCGTCGTAGGCGAAACGTAACATGCTGTTACTTTGTCCAACGGCTAACATGCATGGCTAACTGTAAATACATTCTTAGGAAGTTCAGCTACAGACGTAGGTAAATATATGCATCGCATAGCTGGGCTCTTGAAGAACAGTTCACTATCAGTTGAAGCTTGTATTTATCTCATCATGACATGATTTTCCTTGCTATTCAAGCTTGAATGAAATTTTCACACTTGTTCTGTCACCTTTTCCTTCGCCCACGACTCGATCAGGCTGCCTACTGCTAACAATCAATAGGTGGTATGCAGAACCTGTAGGTGCACTTTTGCACACAACCCGTTGACATATACAAGTTAGTCGATATCGGGGTGCAATAGTAATGAAAGTGTCAACATTCGGGTTGGTGACATCATTCGGCAGTCATCCTTTCGCTGCACCACCCAAGCGTTCGAAACAACTTTCTTTTTAATAGGAAGCTTCGGCTGGAAGCTTCCTATTAAAAGCCAATAGAAAGCTTCGGCATGTTGACCATTTTCATGGTCAACATGCAGAATGCCAAAATGCTTTGAGTAACAGCTCTTAGACTGACATGAACGATGTTCGTTGCATTTGAGAATGTTCTAGTGACTGCAGTCAGGGAATTACACACGTAGGACCTGGATGGTATGCCGAAATTCCCGAAAATTGGCAATTTTTCCGAAATTTGACACAACCTATGCAATTTAGTAACTCTAATCCTCAAACAAGTATAGCAGTCCTGTGAACCGCAAGATACAGAATATCTAAAGAGGCCGAGTTTGATTTATGAGTCTACAATTTACAGAAATGACAAATGCTTCCGGGCATTTTTAAAAGTCCTAGCTATAACATTGTGGTAAAATTTGGACCACTGCGTATCATTATTCCATATTTACGGGTATTAGTCAATTACTTTCCAGAATTATATCGTTTTTATTGATCGAATACACAGTTGCAAGCTTGATATTCCTTTATTACAAATTTTCGCGCATTCAATATTTTTATTAAGGACACTCACCATCTCAACAATAGGTTAGTTTATGGCAGTTACAAGATTTCATCATTTTTTTCCACATTCGATAGCCTGCATCAAATCTGGCGCAAGCGTGACTGAGAAAAATATCCCTGCTCCTACGTACTTAGACAGAAGCCTCCGAGATGAAGTTTCCTTTTGCGCGTTGCTAACTAAGCAGCTTTGCAATAGCAAGAACGCGTCCTTCTTGGTAAAAGCAAGTATGGCGTGAGCCAAATTGTGCTTATTGAATTTAACATACGTTTTTTTTGCGACCTTAAGGAAGCATGGAACACACCTCTTGCTTGAAATTGGAAACATAGGTTTGACCTTTGTAGCGCACTAAAACAATACGACCTGTAGTGTTTCGCTTAGCAAATGGGCGTGTTCTAATCTGCTGTATTGTTTGCTGCGTATTTATTTTTAGAAAAATCTACATTCCACTAATTTCAACGTGATTGTCTCTCACGTCAATGTGAATCTTTTTCGTGCACTGAGCTTCGAATTCTAGAATTCCGGAAAGAAAACACGCACTGCACACGCCAACACAGCAGCCAGCCTTCCCTATCCCTAAAGCCCAGAGAGAGACAGAGAGAGAAACGTTTATTAAACGAAACAGTGTTCCGAGCGAGGCCGGGTACCTCCCTAAGATGGAAAGGCTCCTTAGACCAGGAACCCTCTGGCTTCGACTGCCCTCTTGGCCCTGGCGACAAGTTGTCGTCGGTCTTCCAGGTACCCGAGGGTTAGCTTGGCCTCCCACGTTTCGAATAGGTCGTTTGCTTCTATTGCTCGTTTTGCGTGCGTTTCTGGTTGCATTTCGCTGCCTTCCTGCCACGGGCATTCCAGGAGCAAGTGTGCCAGAGTGTCGGGTACGTTGCAAAGTGGGCAGCGGTAGCCGTGGGGCTTCGAGTAGAGACGATGCATTATCGTTCCGTGCGTGTACGTATTACTTTGCAGGCATCTGAGGATCAGGCCTTCTTCTCTGTTGAGTTTAGGGTGCGGTGGAGGGTATACTCGACGATCGAGCCTGTAATGTTGCAATATGGCCGAATAGTTGGTGGGTATGGCCTCCGCCTCTTCTATCACGGGTCCGAGAGCGCGGGGGGGGAGAGTGGAGCCCGGCTGACGTGCTCGCGGGCAGCGGCGTGGGCCGCTTTGTTCCCCTCTAGTCCTTCGTTTCTGGGTACCCACGTTACGCAGCTGTACGGGAGCGCAACTAAAATGTTTTGCATGCCACCATTTATTTTTCATGCGCTTTGAATAACCTCTGCATAGCGACGAGTAAACACCTCTGCTGTTTTTTCGGGCGGTGCAGATGACACTGACAGCGGAAGCACGAACTACGCACCTGTGGTGTCCACCACTACTGCCGATCACGCCTGGCCCAGAACGGGCCACGCTAACATCGAGAAACTATGCTCCCCTACGAAAGACACCGCGAGGTGAGCCAACATATCGAAATAATTATTGACATAACACAACCAAGCCATTGGGCAAACTGCAACGGCGACCGGGCCCCTCACTCCCGATTTTATGCCACATAGAAAATAGCAAAATAGATCATTACTGTAAAAGCAAGAGTAAATGTCTACTTCAAAGACGCGTGAAGAGGTTTCAAAGATGCGTGAAGAGGTTTCAAAGATGCGTGAAGAGGTTTCAAAAATGCGTGAAGATGTTTCAAAAATGCGTGAAGAGGTTTCAAAAATGCGTGAAGAGGTTTCAAAGATGCGTGAAGATGTTTCAAAGACCCGTGAAGATGTTTCAAAGACCCGTGAAGATGTTTCAAAGACGCGTGAAGATGTTTCAAAGACGCGTGAAGATGTTTCAAAGACGCGTGAAGATGTTTCAAAGACGCGTGAGGATGTTTCAAAGACGCGTGAAGACATTTCAAAGACGCGTGAATACGCTTCAAGGACGCAAGAAGACGCGTCTCATTTCTCTATACAATAGGGTAGGCTCATGCGGTGTATAAAGGGACAGTGCCGCAGCAACCTTCCCCTCGAAGAATGTGGCCAATGTTGGGCAACAAGCCTCTTCGGTGGGCTCAGCCCAGCGTTGCACCGCCATCCAAGAAAACCTCATCAACTTCTATGTTTGTGGCATATAAAGATACTGTCACTCAAGGCGAGGCGTTGCCAAATTACCACTTCCAAGAATAGCGCTGAACACGATTAATAGACGAACGGCACCACCGTTTCCCTTCGAGCCCTATAACCCACAGTAACCCTGGGTCATATAGAACCAAAAGGACTCTGTAAGCTAAGTTAGCTGTCTTATATTAGACACACAGCACAAATGCATTCTCCAATATGTACCCACTAATATTGCAGAAGAACGTAAGGAGACTTTTACACAATTTATATGATGTCAAACAGCCAATTTAGAAACTTAGTGCAAAAGTACTGCGAGCATAGCGGTGGCGTAGAGGTAGAACACCCGCCTCGCGTGCAAGAGGTCCGTGGTTCGAATCCCGGTGCCGCGCAATTTTCCACCGGATTAAAAAAAAAAAAAAAAAAAATCCGCGTGTTGATAAAATTGCATAAACAGGCCTGGAGTGTGGCCTGATGCCGGTGACCAGAACCGGTAACACACTCCCTCACCAGAGCAGGATTGGCCACCCTGGTGCAGTACTTGGCCACAACCTCCTATATGAACACAACAATCAAACCCCGGCCCTCAGTCCCCAGCAGCTGCGAAGCAACTGACCACGGCGGCGGTCAGACCTGCGACGCTGCAGAGGGTGCTAAGAATCCCTGGCTCCGGACAGGCCGCCATTGGAATATGAACCTGGCAACGTTTAACGCAAGAACATTATCTAGTGAGGCGAGTCTAGCAGTGCTATTGGAAGAATTAGAGGGCAGTAAATGGGATATAATAGGGCTCAGTGAAGTTAGGAGGCCAAAAGAAGCATATACAGTGTTAAGGAGCGGGCACGTCCTGTGCTACCGGGGCTTAGCGGAGAGACGAGAACTAGGAGTCGGATTCCTGATTAATAAGAATATAGCTGTTAACATACAGGAATTCTATAGCATTAACGAGAGGGTGGCATGTCTTGTTGTGAAACTTAATAGGAGGTACAAAATGAAGGTTGTACAGGTCTACGCCCCTACATCCAGTCATGATGACCAGGAAGTCCAAAGCTTCTATGAAGACGTGGAATCGGCGATGCGTAGAGTGAAAACTAAATACACTATACTGATGGGCGATTTCAATGCCAAGGTAGGCAAGAAGCATGCTGGAGACAAGGCAGTGGGGGAATATGGCATAGGCACTAGGAATAGCAGGGGGGAGGTATTAGTAGAGTTTGCAGAACAGAATAATATGAGGATAATGAATACCTTCTTCCGCAAGCGGAATAACCGAAAGTGGACATGGAGGAGCCCGAACGGCGAGACTAGAAATGAAATAGATTTCATACTCTGCGCTAGCCCTGGCATCATACAAGATGTGGACGTGCTCGGTAAGGTGCGCTGCAGTGACCACAGGATGGTAAGAACTCGAATTAGCCTAGACCTGAGGAGGGAACGGAGGAAACTGGTACATAAGAAGCCGATCAATGAGTTAGCGCTAAGAGGGAAAATAGAGGAATTCCAGATCAAGCTACAGAACAGGTATTCGGCTTTAAGTCACGAAGAGGACCTTAGTGTTGAAGCAATGAACGACAATCTTGTGGGCATCATTAAGGAGTGTGCAATAGAAGTCGGTGGTAACTCCGTTAGACAGGATACCAGTAAGCTATCGCAGGAGACGAAAGATCTGATCAAGAAACGCCAATGTATGAAAGCCTCTAACCCTACAGCTAGAATAGAACTGGCAGAACTTTCGAAGTTAATCCACAAGCGTAAGACAGCTGACATAAGGAAGTATAACATGGATAGAATTGAACAAGCTCTCAGGAACGGAGGAAGCCTAAAAGCACTGAAGAAGAAACTAGGAATTGGCAAGAATCAGATGTATGCGCTAAGAGACAAAGCCGGCAATATCATTACTAATATGGATGAGATAGTTCAAGTGGCTGAGGAGTTCTATAGAGATTTATACAGTACGAGTGGCACCAACGATGATAATGGAAGAGAGAATAATCTAGAGGAATTCGATATCCCAGAAGTAACGCCGGAAGAAGTAAAGAAAGCCTTGGGAGCTATACAAAGGGGGAAGGCAGCTGGGGAGGATCAGGTAACAGGAGATTTACTGAAGGATGGTGGGCAGATTGTTCTAGAAAAACTGGCCACCCTGTATACACAATGCCTCAAGACCTCGAGCGTACCGGAATCTTGGAAGAACGCTAACATAATCCTAATCCATAAGAAAGGCGACGCCAAAGACTTGAAAAATTATAGACCGATCAGCTTACTGTCCGTTGCCTACAAAGTATTTACTAAGGTAATTGCAAATAGAATCCGGAACACCTTAGACTTCCGTCAACCAAAGGACCAGGCAGGATTCCGTAAAGGCTACTCAACAATAGATCATATTCACACTATCAATCAGGTGATAGAGAAATGTGCGGAATATAACCAACCATTATATATAGCTTTCATTGATTACGAGAAAGCGTTTGATTCAGTCGAAACCTCAGCAGTCATGGAGGCATTGCGGAATCAGGGTGTAGACGAGCCGTATGTAAAAATACTGAAAGATATCTATAGCGGCTCCACAGCCACTGTACTCCTCCATAAAGAAAGCAACAAAATCCCAATAAAGAAAGGCGTCAGGCAGGGAGATACGATCTCTCCAATGCTATTCACAGCGTGTTTACAGGAGGTATTCAGAGACCTGGATTGGGAAGAATTGGGGATAAGAGTAAATGGAGAATACCTTAGTAACTTGCGCTTCGCTGATGATATTGCCTTGCTTAGTAACTCAGGGGACCAACTGCAATGCATGCTCACTGATCTGGAGAGGCAGAGCAGAAGGGTGGGACTAAAAATGAATCTGCAGAAAACTAAAGTAATGTTTAACAGTCTCGGAAGGGAACAGCAGTTTACGATAGGTAGCGAGGCACTGGAAGTGGTAAGAGAATACATCTACTTAGGACAGGTAGTGACTGCTGATCCAGATCATGAGAGTGAAGTAATCAGAAGAATAAGAATGGGCTGGGGTGCGTTTGGCAGGCATTCGCAGATCATGAACAGCAGGTTGCCATTATCCCTCAAGAGAAAAGTGTATAACAGCTGTGTCTTACCAGTACTCACGTACGGGGCAGAAACCTGGAGGCTTACGAAAAGGGTTCTACTTAAATTGAGGACGACGCAACGAGCTATGGAAAGAAGAATGATAGGTGTAACGTTAAGGGATAAGAAAAGAGCAGATTGGGTGAGGGAACAAACGCGCGTTAATGACATCTTAGTTGAAATCAAGAAAAAGAAATGGGCATGGGCAGGACATGTAATGAGGAGGGAAGATAACCGATGGTCATTAAGGGTTACGGACTGGATTCCGAGGGAAGGGAAGCGTAGCAGGGGGCGACAGAAAGTTAGGTGGGCAGATGAGATTAGGAAGTTTGGAGGGTCAACATGGCCACAATTAGTACATGACCGGGGTAGTTGGAGAAGTATGGGAGAGGCCTTTGCCCTGCAGTGGGCGTAATCAGGCTGATGATGATGATGATGATGACTGCGAACCGCTGTGGTTGCGTAGTGGCTATGGTGTTCGGCTGCTAAGCACGAGATCGCGGGATTAAAGTCCGACCACGGCTGCTGCATTTTGATGGGCGCCAAATGAGAAACCACCCATTTGCTCAGAGTTAGGCGCACGTTAAGGAGCCCCTGGTAGACCAAGTTATTTCCGAGTTCCCCACTACGGCGTGCCTCATAATCAAATCGTGGCTTTGGCAAGTAAAACCCCATAATTTATCAATTCTTAAAAGCTCTGGGTGTTCAGGAAACACACGTAATATCTACACACACACATTCCTAGGGAATGTCATTTTTAAGCGAGACCGCGACGATGGTCTCACCTCGTCGGCTGGTGTGGCTATAATAGTAAATAATGAAATTCCTAGCTATCAAATACAACTCAGAACGACCTTTGAAGCTGTTGCTGTCCCAACACTGCTGCTCGACAGGCTGGTAAAAATCACTTCCGTTTGCGTACCTCCCAACCACCAAATTCGCGAAACAGTTTCAGAGCCTTACGGATGAAATTCCGGAAACCCACAGAGTATTTCGAGAAGAAAATGCACGTAGCCCCCATTGGGGAGATTCTCGCTGGAAGTTTGTCTTTTGTGGATGCCTCTTTATTGATAACGAGCCAAAATTCTTCAGCTTGAGATAAAGCATTCTCCTCGAAAGACAGCAGCACCGCATCATATACACTCATGCCCTACCTCGAGTGGAACGTCCTAAATAACTCGTGAGAACTCTGCTCCGGCAACTGATCAGACTATGTCCGCAATAATAAAACACATTCACGCTGATACGCATATTTGTCTCGCCAGTTTTGAACGCCATGTGGGCAACAATATAAATTTCCATAGCACTGAAAAAGGTTATTTATGTCTCCATCTTGAAACAGGGCTCGGATACATCTTCTATGGCCTATGGCGTCATGAAGCTGCTCGTTTAATCTATTACAAAAGATGATCACTCGTGGGCTATTACTTTCTTGAACGAGACAAACTACTTGACGTTTATGAACGATGCTTTAAAACAGGCGATCCACAACTGACCACCTCGTGCGGATTGTATCTTACATACGTATAGCTTTTGCTTAAAAACAGTTATTTCTCTCATTATTTCTTGATATCGAAAACGCTTGACGCCTCACCTTGCCTTACGGAAGTTTGCGACAGCTCTCGGAAATGGGCATTCGAGGCAACATGCTTAATGTAGTAGAAAGTTATTTATCGAACCTAACGTACCATATTAGTGCTGGCAACATTCCGTCCAGGCCATTCATCGAGAATACTGGGTTACCAGGGTGGGGGCGACCTATTTGTATCATTGTTGTTGTGAAAAATGAATTTAGCACGTTCATTTATTGCGCAACGTATGCTTTAATCCATTGATGTTGATGACTTGCCGATTCTATTTAACTCGTGTGACCTTGCATGCTGAGAAGACAAGTTGAAATTGGCTTGACCAAAGCGTCAACACCAGCGCAGAATTGATTTAAGCCGCATTTCTTGAGAAGCCCCTCCTTTATTTTTTTCAAGAAATAGAGGCGTCGTTCCGGTATCCCATATTGAGGTGCATCAGCAACACTTACCTGTGAATAAAGAGCACTCAATTTTAAGGCAGCATTTTAGGCCGAAGTTAACCTTTACTCTACGCCTTAGAAAGAGATAGGGTAAATGATAGGCATTGAGGTTACCCAACAATGAGCCCGATTGGCTACCCTGCACTTGCGGAAGGGAAAAAGGGGGGGGGGGGGGCAAGATTAACAGAAGAGGAAATCTACTGTGGATATTGCCGATGCAGCAAGATTTCTCTGCTCTATATCACAGTTTGTCACTCAGTCCTTAAGTACTTTGAAAAGAAATGCCCCAAAAAACAATGTGCATTCTTAAAATTCTGTCGCAAACAACGTGGGGTATAGTGACAAGAGCTTCCTCAAACATTTACAAATTCCTAATTGGAACACGCCTAGATTACGGGGCCAAAAGTATCAATTGGCTACTTATAGTGCCTCGATGATGCGGATTGTCCATCACCTAGGCTGACCCGTTGTAAGGGCTCTGAGTGAGACCGGAACATTGGAACCATCTTGATTACCAAACAGAGCTTTGGTTTCTCGGAACTTGCTTATAATAAAGGATATTTTCAACTTTTTGTCACCGCTGTAAGTATCTCATACCAATACTTTTTTTAATTTGCAGCTGTTCTGACGACGCCTGGCGTTGCCAGCGGAACGCGCAGCTCAGGTCGATAGCCGACCAGACGTACAACCTCGACGGTACGTAGGCGATGGTCATTCGCCTTTGCAACAAACATAGGAGAGATGCCCTACGTCCACCGTGGCAGTGGTGCATTTATTGCCCATGAAGACGCGATTAATCAAAGCCGCCAAGTCGGTTTCCGCAGGAGGCGCCTTACCAATCTCCTTAGTAAGAAATTTGTGCAGATGCGTGCAAATTCATGCACAACCTATGTTTGAATGCATTTATTCTCAGATCAGTGAAGTGCAAAGGCACGCTCCCAGGTGATGAAGGCAGAGGCCCAGGCTGTACATTTTACGCAGTCATCAATTCAGGAGCAATGAAAATCGGCGCTTCACCATTGATCTCAATTTTTATTTGTCAAGCAGAATCTGTGTGTTCGTCGTGCTGGCACCATAATTTTTCTCTTAAGCACGTTGAACTTTGTTGACAAAGATATTGCTTAGATACCAACCGTGGTTGCTTTGGTTACTTTGCCATTGCGCGACTTTGTTGAAGGCATGCGGGTCCCAACGATTAGTCTGGAACATTCGATGACTGCTGTATAGAAGCCGACGCGCTCGACCCGCTGGTCAGATTTTCGACGATCGCCGACCGTGTTCGTCGCTATCGTTGTGCTATAAGTGTAGCCTGTTTTTGTGGGCACAGGTTCGCCCAATAAAAGTTAGTTTTGTGTTTCACAGTATTGCTACTGTATTCTTCAACGTCACCAGCACGTGACAGCATCAAGAAATTCCACGACATGAAGACACCACTGCTTCCCACACTAAATACGTTCCTTTATTTTGTAAGATGATTAGCACTGTTTGCTTACTTGAAGCATTTTTAGTTTTCCCAGTACCTGTGCAACCTCCTTCACTGATCTAAGTGATATTAGTTGCGATTTTAGCGGTGCTACTCATACAAGTATAAACGTTCGACAATGAATTTGCCCCAAATATTCCCGTATGCAACAATACTATAGTTCATTAAAATTCAGAGATGCTAAACTGAAATCTTTAGTACAGGAGGTTGGCAAGCGGCTTTTATTTAAATTTTCTTTATGCCATGTGAAGACGCGATTAGCGTTCTTACTAGACTCTCCCCTCTATTTCACATTGTAAATGGACGTGTATTCAGTTTTGCGGTCTGTCCCTACATTGGCTTAATGCTAACTGACCTATCATCGTTGGTCGTCATGAGGAAGCTTCCACCGTAATTATTGCTAAATCTCGTGCTTTTCTTTTTTTTTAATTTCACGCAATTACTGGGAAGTTAAGATGTGTCCCTAGCTACAACATTTGCAAACCTAGCTATACTGTCCCCACTTGTAACGTACATTTATGCTCTCTGTTGCACAGTTTGGTGTCATTGCCTCGCAAATTATCACTTCTTCATTGGTTTCCAAGCTAATATGAGGACTGCAACACAACTCTTACATATGCTGATTGACTAATCTCTTAAATGCAAAGCATTTTTGGTCAAACTTTGCTAATCTGGCAGTGTCTGTCTGTCTGTCTGTCTGCCTCTGTCATTCTCTGTCTGTCTCTGTCTGTCTCTGTCTGTCTCTGTCTGTCTCTGTCTGTCTCTGTCTGTCTCTGTCTGTCTCTGTCTGTCTCTGTCTGTCTCTGTCTGTCTCTGTCTGTCTCTGTCTGTCTGTCTCTGTCTGTCTGTCTCTGTCTCTGTCTGTCTGTCTCTGTCTCTGTCTGTCTGTCTCTGTCTCTGTCTGTCTGTCTGTCTGTCTCTGTCAAACGCCTTGAATGTCTCACGGTAGTTCTGTTAACTTGGTAGGCACAAAAAATGGCATAATATGACTAGAACGCATCAGCAATGATCAATGATGGGGCATAATTCGGATATGTCATGTAGGTCATGAAACAGCCTCCTACATCTTGGTGCTCTCATGGTCGTTTCGTTCACTTGGTATCTGCAACAATTGGCATAGTATGTCAAGACTGCATCGCGAACAGAAATGACAGGTCATAACAGGAAATTCCTGATTTTCGTGTCATGTACGTCATGAATTAGCCACCTACGTCTTGGTATGTACCAAAATTGGTATAGTATAAGAGTGTATGACGCACCTAAAAACTCGGTGCCCTTCCAATCTGTGAAGAATGACCAAGGAGGCTGTGTATGTGGGCCCCTTAATGGCGAACTGTACGCTGCAGCGGGTTGACCCGGCATTGCATTATCTTCGGAATCGTCCCACGTATGGAGAGTCCTAACGCCCGCTTAACCTCCGCTGCGGGTCTTCGGGATTTTTTGTTTCCGTGTGGACCCGATCCTGGGGGAACTAGCGCTTAACAGCACTCCTGTAATTGATTGGTAATGTCAAGAGTGAAATTCATGACATGCGTGTCATGTAGGTCATCAAACATCCGCCTACATCTTAGTACTCTCACAGTCGTTTCATCAACTTCGTAGGCTACGCGCACACGGCTTCGCATAACATCGACTCCCACAGGGCGTGTGATCTGCCAGATTTTAATGTTGTCGTATAGTCTATCCATGGCCTACACAAGGATGTTGGGAATGACAGCCGCTTGAAGCATGAAATACACGTAGCCCGGCAGGGGCGTCCGCGTCAGCAGGCGTTTGGTGTTTTGCGGCACCACGTACCCGAGCACGAGGCTTGGCCCCTCCGGCCTTCTCCTTTCCTCTCTCTTCATCTTTTTCTACGCACAGGCACGCACACACACACACGCACACAATACATGCAGCTCCCGTTTTTGGCAACCTTCAGGAGACGTTGAGCAAAACTCGGGAGCCGTAATCCAGGAAATCAAGACGAGAATGGGAGGTGACTGGGGCGAGAACAAAACGAGAACAAGTGGGCATCGTTGGGAGATCAAAACGAGATCATCCGAGGAACCAGTCAAAATCAAGAAAATGCAGTCTCTTGCCCTGAACTCCCTGTACAGGCCCGCAATACGTAGGCTAGTTACTGCTCGAATAAGTTAGATATATTTCTTCCGATTCCAATGTTAGCGAGCAGAAGGAGTCCCAGGTGAAAGGGGTACACATGCTAGTCTCGAACCACTGGGTGCTATGGGAGGTCGCCCTTCTCAGCCACGACCTCGCCTATCAACTTTGGGGTATCCGGCACGCCGAGGATACCACCCGTGTCAAACGCCTCGGGCCGTCACCTACATTGGGGTGGTTGTAGCTCCACTCCGCAAAATTCGCCAAGCGTTTCGAATAGAGTTTTCAATCACTCACTCCTATTTCTTACTCTTGCCTGCTTACAACATCACTCAACCTGCAATTTCTTGTACGCTGAAGTTTACTTGGTCAGTTCGAATAGCCACGTTGAAAACACAAATACAGCGCCCCATACAATACTCATTTTTTGGCGCTGAAATATGGTTACCAGTGTTTTCAAAGGCAGAGGCGCGTGAGTTACGCGGCGTGGATTTGGCGCCGCCTCCAAGAGATGGCGCGCCGCTGCGTGGCCAGGCTGGCACCGTCGGGCGAGCCGCGCATGGTTATGAGGGTTAAAATGGTTTAGTAAACGTCGTACTGACTTCAACCAGTCTTTCTTTCTGTAAGTCATTTCATACTTGCATGTAATCGAGATTCCAGAAGCACGGGCAATCTTCATTCGTAATGAGCTCATAAAAATACAAATGCTTGTAGCCTGTATTTCCTTAACAACTTCATCTAGAGGAGTCCTCAAATGCGATTCGGATACCGCCTTCTGATATGCGAGTACGTCGTTGACAAATGCATGTATGAATCATAGCAGGTCAACAAATTCTGCAGAGGTTGCACAGGGCACATTTTCCCCGCAGGGGCGTCTGCGTCAGCAGGCGTTTGGTGTGTTGCGACACCACGGACCCGAGCACACGAGGGTCGGACCCTCCCGCGTGTAGCCGTGCGCGGCTTAGCCGTGTCTGGGGAAAGGGGGATCCTGGGGGTTGAGCCGATGCTGGGTGTCTGGACCTTTAAGGCCCCCCGGCGGACGCAACACACCCCTTTGGCCTCTGCTTCACATAGACGGCCCCCCCGGACTGACCCACCCGGGGGAAATCGGTAGTTGCCTTTTCCTGTCTCTCTCTCCCTCCAGCCTTCGTCTTTCTCTCACTTTTCATCTTTCCTGTCTTCTCTTTCCTTCCGCTTACTTCCATATTTTCCAGGCAGCAAGGGTTAACCTTGTGTGATTAACCAACCTAGGTTATTTCATATTTGGTTATAGTGATGACGTACAGCTGGCGTTTACAGGACCTGTTCTTACAGTCTCTGTAGCGTCCCCTTGTAGGACTCCATGGTGGGTGGCTGGCGTTATTGCCGAAAATTCAATTCCTTTATGGCAACATCCTTCCCTCCACTTCCTGATCGCCCTCAGAAAAGAGGGCGCACCGATGATTTATTCCAGTTTTTTGGTCGACAAAAAGAATCCTTCCCTCGTTTTCACGTGATCCACTCTGAAAAACCAGCTAAACAAGTGCGAACAATCTCCCCGTTCCTTGTATGTAAGTCTCTTACCGAAGTTTTTGGTCCAGGATATAAGGTGTCGAGGATGGCTAGCGGAGACCTCCTCCTGGAGCTCCGCGATCAGAAGCAATTTGAAAAACTGCCTCAGCTAGTATCATTTGGGGAGACCCAAGTAGTAGTAACCCCGCACCGCACGATGAATACCTCCCGCGGCGTTGTCTCGGACGATGATTTGCTGGAGCTCTCTGAGACTGAGCTCTTGGAGGGCTTCAGCGAACAGAATGTCATAAATGTCAAAAGGATCAAGATAAGGCGAGACGGTAAAGAAATTCCGACCAAACACCTAATACTCACCTTCAATTCAAGTGTCCCGCCCGAGTCAAT
Organism: Dermacentor andersoni; assembly: GCF_023375885.2. Lineage (NCBI taxonomy): Eukaryota > Metazoa > Arthropoda > Arachnida > Ixodida > Ixodidae > Dermacentor > Dermacentor andersoni. Next base: position 4,475,059 of record NW_027314755.1, read on the forward strand.
CGAGGCCGGGTACATCAAGCTTCGTGTACGCCCGTATGTGCCAAATCCCTTGAGATGTTTCAAATGCCAACGTTTTGGCCACAGCTCGCAGAGCTGCCGAGGCCGCCAAACATGCGCCAAATGCAGTGCCCTTGAACACGCCACTGAAGCTTGTGCAAACACTCTCCACTGTGTAAACTGTGATGGGGAGCACGCCGCGTACTCGCGGTCGTGCCCATCGTGGAAAAAGGAAAAGGAAATTGTAACAATAAAAGTAAAGGAAAATATAAGTTTCAAGGAGGCACGTAGGCGGGTATCGTACCTGCCCAGGAAAACCTTTGCCGATGTGGCGCGTCAGGGGGCAGCGTCACAACGGCCTCCGGCGGCTGTCCGACCCACAGTCAGTGAGTCGCCAGTCACGCCATCTGCCCCCACGGTGGTTGCAGCTAGCGCTGCTCCGCCAACAGAGCAGACGGAGCCATCGACCCCGAAGGTGGGCGCAGCCGAGGCTGCCCCAACCTCCGAGGCCCCCTCCAGCGCTGGCAACGGCCAGCGCAGCCAAATCCCTCAGGGAGCCCCATCGACCTCCGGGCTGGTGGGCGCAGGGATCTTGCCCTCCAAGGCGGGACTCCCTCTGAAAACCTCTCGCTCGCAAGAGCGCTTGTCCGGCGCCTCACACGAGGCAATGGACACTACACCTGTCCCCTTGGCGCACGAAACGCCTAAGGAGCGTCGAGAATCGCTCGAACGCTTCAAAAAGAACAAAACACCTATTACAGGGCCTCGAAAGGGCTCTGTAATATAAGGCATCCACTCCGTTTCCGTAAACACAGCACCAATTTACCTTAAACATGGATACACAAATCATTCAATGGAACATCAGAGGTCTCCTTAGAAACCTTGATGATTTGCAAGAACTCATCCACAAACATAATCCAAAAGTGCTGTGTTTACAGGAAACACACTTAAAATCTAAACACACAAACTTTCACCGTACGTATGTTACGTTTCGCAAAGATCGCGATGATGCCGTCGCATCATCGGGTGGTGTTGCGATTCTTACTCATAGAAGTATTGCGTGTCAACCTCTACAGCTTCAAACGCCCCTTGAAGCAGTGGCGGTTCGAGTTGTCCTACTAAACAAACTCATCACCATTTGCTCCCTTTACATACCCCCGCATTACCAACTGAACAAACATGAATTTCACGCTTTGATCGATCAATTGCCAGAACCTTATGCTCTTGGCGATTTCAATGCGCACAGCTCCCTGTGGGGCGACTCTCGTATAGATGCGCGAGGTCGCCTTGTTGAACAGTTCCTTTTTTCTTCTGGAGCGTGCCTTCTCAATAAGAAAGAACCCACATATTACTCTCTTGCAAACCGATCCTTTTCGTCAATAGATCTTAGTATAGTCTCCCCGTCTGTACTGCCTGAACTTGAAAGGGAAGTTACCGACAACCCTTACGGTAGCGACCACTTCCCTATACTGCTAAGATCATATAAAGAAAACGAATATCCACCATACGCTCCTAGGTGGAAGATTGAGACAGCTGATTGGGAGAAATTTCGATCTCTAACTAGTATCTCATGGGCTGACCTGTCTTCGTTAGGAATTGACGCTGCAGTCGAATTTTTTACAGCATTCATAATAGATGTCGCATTTAAATGCATATCAGAAGTAAAAGGCTTGGCCTGCAAACGACGTGTCCCATGGTGGAACGACGATTGTAGGATCGCTCGTAAAAAACAGAACAGGGCGTGGGGGTTGCTACGCGCTTCTCCCACTGCAGAGAACCTAGTCAACTTTAAAAAAGTAAAATCCGAAGGCAGGCGAACCCGCCGACAGGCCAGACGAGAAAGTTGGCAGATGTTTCTATCGAGTATTAACTCGTTCAGGGATGAGGCGAAAGCTTGGAACAGGGTCAATAGGATAAGAGGGCGACAAGCACATGCACTTCCTTTGGTAAACACAGAAGGCGATACCCTACAAGATCAGGCGGACTCACTTGGGGAGCACTTTGAGAGCGTGTCAAGTGCCAACCATTACTCACAATCCTTTCTCAAATATAAACAAATAGAAGAAAGTAAGCCACTCATGAGAAAATGTCAACGGAATGAACCATACAACTGTCCTTTTAGCATTGCCGAGTTGAGAGCTGCCTTGAGCGCATGCAAGAGCTCTGCACCGGGATCTGACAGAATCATGTATGAAATAATCAAAAACTTACATAAAGACACCCAAGTTACACTAGTCACACTTTTCAACACGATTTGGGCTGCGGGATACTTCCCGACTACATGGAAAGAAGCCATTGTGATCCCGGTTTTTAAACAAGGCAAAGATCCTTCCGCAGTGGCAAGTTACCGCCCGATAGCCCTGACAAGTTGCCTTTGTAAGGTATTTGAAAAAATGGTCAATCGCCGTCTCGTGCATCTCCTAGAGTCCAGTAAAATGCTTGACCCATTTCAATGTGGTTTTCGGGAAGGGCGATCTACAACCGACCATCTTGTGCGCATCGAAGCGAGCATTCGCGATGCCTTCGTGCACAAGCAATCCTTCTTATCTGTATTTCGGGATATGGAAAAAGCGTACGACACAACCTGGCGGTACGGAATCCTTCGCCATCTTTCCGCGCTAGGTATCCGCGGCAATATGCTAAATACTATAGAGAGCTACCTAGAGAACCGTACATTCCGAGTAAAAATAGGTCCTGCACTGTCGCGTACATTTGAACAGGAAACTGGGGTACCCCAGGGTGGCGTACTCAGCTGCATGCTCTTTGTCGTAAAGATGAACGCGCTTCGTGCATCTTTACCACCAGCTATTTTCTATTCCGTCTACGTAGACGATATACAAATAGGTTTTAAATCCTGCAACCTCACAGTCTGCGAGAGACAGGTACAGCATGGTTTGAACAAGGTGTCACAGTGGGCAGAGAAAAATGGATTTAAAATCAATCCTCACAAGAGTTCTTGTGTTCTGTATACAAGAAAGAGAGGCCTGGTTCCGGATCCTTGCTTAGAACTGTGTGGACAACAGATACCTGTTAACAAAGAACACAAATTTCTAGGTGTTATACTTGACAATAGACTCACTTTCATCCCACACATAAAATATCTTAAAGAAAAATGTCTGAAAACAATGAACCTCTTGAAACTTCTATCGCAAACTACGTGGGGTAGTGACAGGACGTGCCTAATGAATCTCTATAAGAGCCTGATTCGGTCACGATTAGATTATGGTGCCGTGATCTACCATTCTGCCGCCCCGAGCGCGCTAAAGATGCTAGATCCGGTCCACCATCTAGGAATCCGCTTAGCCACGGGCGCTTTCAGAACGAGTCCCATACAAAGTTTATATGCAGAATCGAATGAGTGGTCACTTCATATCCAGAGAACATACATCAGCCAAACATACTTTTTGAAAGTCCACTCTAATCCTCAACATCCGTGTTATAATACCGTTAACGAGATGACATACGCTACACTCTTTCGCAATCGTCCCTCCGTAAGACAGCCTTTCTCGCTGCGTGTGAGGGAGCTTAGTGAAGAAATGCAAGTTCCACTCCTCGAGCTTCGCCAAATGCATCCAGCCAAGCTGCTACCTCCTTGGGAGTGGCAGCTGATACAATGCGACACATCTTTCGTTCAAGTTACAAAGCACGCTTCAGACATTGAAATCCAAATGCATTTCCGGGAACTCCAACACAAACACTCCTGCACGGAGTTCTACACAGACGCATCGAAGTCGCACGACGGGGTGTCCTATGCAGCCGTCGGTCCATCCTTCTCGGAATCCGGCGTACTGCATCCGGAAACTAGTATCTTTACGGCTGAAGCCTACGCAATATTATCGACCGTGAAGCATATAAGGAAATCAAAACTCAAAAGATCAGTTATATATACAGACTCCCTAAGTGTCGTGAAGTCTTTGATATCGTTCTGTAAGCACAAAAATCCTGTTCTAATTGAACTCTATTCCGTGTTATGTAAGGCATATGTATCTAACCAGCATGTGATTATTTGCTGGCTGCCTGGCCATAGGGGCATCCAAGGTAACGTTCTAGTGGACCAGATGGCCACATCAATTTCATTGAATGCAGTTAATCCTACTGCTTCAGTCCCTGTCACAGACCTGAAGCATCTGTTAAGAAGGAAACTACGAAACCACTGGCAACGCATGTGGGACGAAGAAATAAATAATAAACTGCATGTAATAAAGCCACAATTAGGTTTCTGGCCTCCTGTAACAAAATCCCGCCGGATAGATGTCCTCTTCTGCCGTCTAAGAATAGGACACACTTTTGGAACACATAACTTTTTACTCACGGGAAACGAGCCTCCAACCTGTGGTAGATGCAGGGAGAGGCTGACCGTCCTCCCCGTTCTACTGGAGTGTCGGGAAGCCGAATCTGAAAGAAGGAAACATTTTCTCTTAGCATACCGGCAGCACATCCCCCTTCATCCTGTTATGTTACTTGGTCCAGAACCACTCTTTGACACCAATGCAGTCTTAAGTTACCTGAAAGATGTTGTATTGCATGTTGTTAGCCCCACATGTTCGTAGCGTCTCCTCTCTTCAGAGGATGGCGCTGTGATAGTTCTCTCGTATAGCACGTGCCTCTAGACCCTTATGTTTCAAGGGCTCCGGCGAGGCAACAGTGCTCCAGCTATTTTTACCATCTCATATATTTTCAATTCTATGTCATTCTTTTACGATGGATTTTAATGTTCATAGTATTCGTCATTAGTCATCGCCATAATTTTATATCACGTAGATTTTATGCACTTTACAGCAACTATTTTTAGGCCACTTTACAGCCAAGTCACATCCCCATAAATACATCGTCAACATCACCACTTGTCATGGCGCTCTTTGGCCACACCTGGCCCTTGCGCCATTAAACACCACATATCATCATCATCATCAGGGCACATTTTTTCTTTGCCTTCGTCTACAACGGGCTATGTCGGCTGCTCGTAATACATGAACAAGAGCAAGAACATTGTGAAGCATCTGATGCGCCTATTATTTGATGATGCAGCAAATATAGTGGGTGAAGGTTAGCGCGAAGGAACGGACATGTTCATTTTAGCTCCGAACAATATCTTGTTCTGCCCGAGGTTTGTAATGGAGCGTAATAATCTTCCGAAGAGGCCAACATTGCAGAATCTTGCGTGGACAGCTCCCTTATGCCCACGAAGCCTTGCATGCATTCAATACCGAGTTTCATAAAGAAAATTACACCGCATATGCAAACACTGCAATAGGATTCTTCTACCACTAAATGCTTTTGGCTTGACGATAAAAAAAAGTCCTTTCTTATGATTTGGCCTAGCAGAGCTGGGAATTCACACTTTTTATGTTCTTTGATAACATACAGGTGTCTATTCCAGCAGTAGCCCTAGTCACCTGCACCTGGGACCCGCAAGCAGCATCGATCACAAAAAGCCCAGCACAAGCCGCGCTGGAATGGTGGAGGCATCTGCAAGTTTACAATACGGAGATAGGTAAGGCGACATTAAGAAAAGTTTCATTGCTAAAAACTCGGAGACTACAGGGAATGCTTACCGGAGTTCAATTGTGCCTGCCCCCTCTAAATGTTCAAAGGGAGCGCTAGCTCTGATGTCTGAAACAGGAACTGCATCAGCAGTTTTGAGCATTCGGCAGGCGGAGCTGGCGTTAACATACTTCCTTGTTGCGAGAGAACGACTCGACACGGACAGAGCACAAAGCAATGGGTTTCCTACAGTATACTTGAGAGTACTCGGACACATCAATCGTTGAGCCCTCATCGGAATGATGGCAAGTACATAAATTTGTCTGATTATTCACACGTTGTTGTGGAGCCGTTTATTAAGCTTTGTCTGCCTTCATTATCGTAAATTTCAGAGCAATTTATGCACTTCGAAGTGAGGAATACGGTGCAAATACGCACAATCGGTACTAATGGAAGCCACTGAGCTTGTCGAGGTGGCCAAATCGAAATGCGCCAAGCGTCTCAAGGCACTGGCTTGCCCGCAACAATTATATAAATGCGTTTCACATTGCTTGTCGAAACATGCGTCCGTGGCGTAATGGTTTCAATATTGCACCCATGTGCTTAGATATCCTGTGTTCCAATCCTGCCGTCAGAGACAATTGTAATATTATTTATTCAATTATTCATTACGCAGGACAATGTTGAAAATGTTGAAAAACCAGTTTACAAAGTCAGTATGCCGTTCGAAGCCAGAAGGGGGAAGTTAAGGAAATTCCATGTACATCCCATAATTCCCATGCTACCGTAGAAAATAGCACCAGAGTTATTGGTTACTGGTTATTGTATGAAACTGTCATAAAGCAGGGGAACAGCAAAGGGCGCCATCATGAAGCCATAAAAACTCGGCCGATGTTCCATGCTGCTAACACGCTGCAATATGCGGCACAGTTGAAGGCTCGTAGCCTGTTTGCTTACTCCAGTTACGGAATTCATATGGATAGTGAGGAGCAAGATGTTAATTTAAATGAAGGCTCATAAAATGAAACAGTGTATCTAAGTTTACCGAGGGAATGTAGCGTGTGCTCAAAAAAAGAAACTTGCGCTAGAGCGACAAAACCGGCGGTCGCAGGTTGGCCGGAACGCCTGAGAAATGGCTCTTCTTCGTTTCCCTGATAGTTAGATTTGTGTGCGTGTCCACCATGAACAATCGCTAAATGAAAGGCGTCACTGTTTCGTTGGGCGAGCTTTGAGTTCATAGGCCGAACATATCCCACAATGTCTCGACAGTTTCAGGGGACCAATAAATCGTTTGTTAGGTTCTGGGCTACTTGCTGCTTGCGTGGAGTATTACCCGGCTTCCCTTTTTTTAACGTCATTGTGTGCCCATTGCGTCAGTTCTCTTACCGTATTCAAAGTGTGTTGTGACCCCTCAGAAAAGGCACCTGAATTAACACGACTGTCGGATGTACATAACTCAGTCTATACCCTCGGTCCCGCATCCAAGTGTATTCAGTGTATTCATAAGAGCGCCTGCTTAGGCGACTCTTGGCACACCCATAAGTTCTGTATATTGACTTTTTTACCCGAAGACACACCTCAGTATGAGCTTAAGAAAGAGCGCGATCTTGCAAAACTGAAGCTATGCAGGTTCCGACTATATTACCTAGAAGAGACAGTGGTGCTGCACTGTTTTGTTGAATGCATTGTAATGCGCGATGGGGTCACTTTGGATCGGCATCTTTCTCGCAGAGCCAGGACAGTTTCAATGCCGGCCTGGCAAGCGAAGCAAAATGACGGTTAAAATCTTTTCCTAAATCAGTACGTGACGAGCTGCTTTTTCTTTATTGCTACATACGCAAAAATATTACTCAATCAGGAGGACATGTGCTTTTATGTCCAAATATGCGAAACCACAGAGTGTCTGCAGGTCGCTCAAGTTTGAGAACAGATTTCCGTAAGCATTGCAACAGTTTGCCAGCATATGTTATGTACTGTAGGTGAGATAACTTCATCGAAAGATATACTGCCGGTGAATAAAAACATCTTACGAATGTTTCATTTGAAGAAATCTATATCAAGGCAGCCACAAACATGTTTCAGGTTATGCAACGTTCTAGATAACGCCGTGGACCTCTATAATATCCCGACATTCCATAGGCATCACGATGTCCGACAGAAACCTCGCATACACAGTGTCGCCAGATGTCCTTCTAGGTAATATTGCGAGAAAATTTATGATAGGGACTATCGAGGCCTGCTCGTAGTCATCACCAAGACCCTTATGTCCTAAGTATGACGACACATGTGTAGCCCAGGCAGACTACTGGAAGTCCCGTGAACAACTGCAGGTGGGAGGGCGACCAAGAGGCGGCGAACAGAGAAATCCTTGGTACACACCGGCTTCCCGCTCATGCATGGTTGTAGGTGGCCTGATCAGTGCTTCGGAAATCACTTGTAATAGGGAGTGGCGTCAAGGAACGTTCACTTTGGGACAAGCACCTGTAGCCTTCTTCGCAACTCTTTATTCAAATATACAGTGTTTGCAATACCATTATACTGACTTTGTTTATTGATCTTATACCTTGGTATAGATGTAGTAGCTTGGCCCTTTGTCTTGCCAAATAACATTTTTGTTCAAATTGATCTCGTAGCTGGCAGTATATTGTATAAGATCAATGTATCTGTGTAGGTTATGGTTGCAGGGCGCAAATGTTTCAAGAAGGGGACTTGTGCTCATGAGTTGCATCAACTTGCCGAAATGTTGGCCTCGGAAACAACCTTTGTTACGCCACTGTTAATCACCTCAGGCCTTATTGTTCGTTTGTTTTCTGTTCTAGAAATCCTCAGACCACGCGGGTTCACCAAAGCAACACGCAGTACTACCCGACTGCAGGCACATCCACCATCCAGGGTACGCGTGGGAAGGTTTTTAGACGTTCGTCTACCACGCCTCATCTTGCTGGTGATTGAGGAAGCTGATGTCTGGTATCGCACACGATACATTTAAACAGCATTTCCGCTTGCTCTCAGATGCACAGTTCTGCGCATGTAAATCTGAGCAGAATATTCTAAATTGAACTGTCGTTCCATGAAATAAGGTTCCCCTGTGACAAGATTGAATAGACTATTTGCTGCGTTGGTCAAGCTGCACGCACGTGTGCGATTCTGTTCTAATCTCTAGGATAGTTTGTAGATTATACTTGAGCAATTCCTGATGCCCATTTACTAGACTTATGGTAGCTATATGTGCATTTATAATGTTTAGCGTTCCCAAATAAAGAGGCGGAATACAACATGCGCTATAAGACGCTACCTGGCCATGTGAGATAGGTTTGTCGCAACTACGAGACAGGTTGTCCCGGTTTGCTGTTCAACATATGTCCACGTCACGACGAATGAATACAGTGGTGACGCTGCTCAACCCTTGCATTAGTAGCAATGCTTGTTTTTGGAGCTCTCTATTAAAGTGCATAATCGCATGATGAATTCAACTCGGCTGCGCATCTAGTTGTTACCTTAGACTTGACGAAAAAAAAAGTTCTACGAAATAGTCGTAACAATTGGATGGAATGTAGAAATGCCAGACGCCGACGAAGACAACTGTGCATTATTGTATAACAATTTCGACAATTTCTTCTACAGATAAAAAAAAGGCTTTAAAAGCCTCAGGCTACGCTGGATCCGTCCTCGACATGACCACGTGTCCGAAGCCAAGCTCAATTTCTTGAAGGAATGAATTGTTGTGCCCACGCGTAAACCATAGATGCACGGGAAAACTATGCCGGTTTCTGAGTATGAAAGCTTTGCAGTTTACAAAAGAAATTTGCTTTTTTACCAACATGTCTGATGAGGACAACTCTTTCTTGGCCTGGTGGATGACAATTTTCTCTTTCATGAACCCCTCCTTGCATTTCGAGATAAACACATAGGCAAAAGATGGAGAGCTTATGTTCGGGTTCGCCTAAGCCAAAGCCGTTGATCTTACAAAAAGCTTTCCCATTTAGTGAGATAAACTAAAGATAAGCAGCCAATACGAGTGCAGTAAATTACTATAAAACCCTGCGGTTTTCTTGTGGTTAAATTTTTTAATAACGGTAGAACACTAGTTTGTAGCCATTGGTCTATACATGCACGTTCAATCTTATTGTGTGATAAGCCAAAGCGATGGTTAACGCCTAGTAGCCTATAGCGGAGATAATGCATTATCCAAACACAAGAAGCTAGCAAACCAAAGTCAGGCTTTGTAAGATCAACCATGCTCTAGTCTAGGCATCAAAGGCCAAGGAATAAAACAATGAATAACTCCCAATGCGCATACTTGTCTTTTTCGTAGCGCAACGTTGGGCCTTCCAGCTTTTGTTGCTTGCATTTAGAGATGCATTACAGGCGGAAGCACTGCTGTTAAGATTTATAAGCATAAAGACTCTTACGAAAACTTATTGGTCCCCTCGCGTTCCTAGCAGGGAATGTGACACAGTGTGGATCCAACACCTCTGATTTCAGGGTATACACACAACAGAGAAACCGTAAGCACCAGTTTCACACTTCCAGTCTACAGCAGCAGCGGCGGTGGCAAATACGCAGTGGCCAGTACAAGCCACGCGGGCACGGAGGAAGCATCGGGCATTCTGGGAAATGATGCTAGGTGAGCCAAACTTCTGTAGGAATTCCCTTCAATAGAGCAACTAATTTAGACGTCATGGAACGCCGTATATGGCACAGTTATGCTTGAATTGACGAATTTGTGCGATGGATTGAAGTTCTCATGCCTGAAGCTCCGAGTATCAGCTCTTTTCACAATATGGTGCTGGCTTTAACCGGAAGCTTTATTTGGGGATCTGCTACCTAGGGCGTAAATGCGAGAGGGTGAATAGTCTTGCTCCGCAACCACCGCAACAACATTGGTAAACCTTGTGCCGTCTTAAAAAATATGCTAATATTGAAATATAAAGGAATTTTATTTTCGATTTGTTAAGAAAATCGAAACTCAAGTATGGAAATTACAACTTAATCAAGCTTCAAAAAATGAAATGATGATTTAAACCACCCTAATATCACATCTAAAGTGCCTAAAATTGATGTATTACACAGCACTCAAAAACTATTTTATGAGTAGATATCTTGGAAATTCTCGCATAAATGCTAACTATTTTACGCGTCTATGTTAGGATTGGTCATTTCAGATTTTTTTGAAGTTGGAAACCAAAACAGAAATTTTTATTCAGGCAATTCTTGGAATTTACCTGCGTCTATTTAATGCAACATCTTTCAACGAAATTCACACGGAAGATAATAAAAAACATTGTTCCTTTGCCTTGACGGGTTTTCATTATTCATTTGCCCACGAAGCTCGAACCTAATAAGGACATAAGCCAGTCTAGAGGCCGGCAAAGCTGGCATGATTTACAATTAAAACTAGAAGAGTTGAGCAGCACCATAAAATTCCATTAGCCATGTGAACAATAGCCTTAAATATAGGTATAGAAATGGCCCATTACCCACACAATAGCAAACAATGTTCACCTAAAGCTTAGCGCAGATATTTCAAAAGAGCAAGAGACAGTAAAGCATACGTGCACAAAGCGCGCATGAATCTGCTCCCGAGCAACACGCCTGCAACACGCAAGCAAACGTCTCCCTCTGAAAGGGCACTTATCTTCATGAGTTCCGCCCCCTTGTCGAAATGTTGACTTCTGCTAAAATCTTCAGCTACCTTTGTTTACCATCGCAGGCCGCACTGTTCATGTGCGTATCTTTCTTGCATTTTAGAATTCCTGACGCCACCGGCGCTGAGCCATGGAGTATGCAGTACTACGCGGCTTCTGGCACAACTACAGTCTCCGGTAGGTGTGGGAAGACTTTCAGCCGCTGGTATTCAACGCCTCACCTTGCACATGACTCAGCAATCTATCTACAGTCGCATACGACACATTTCTAGAACATCGCCGCTGGTTCACGGGTGCGCGGTTCTGCACCTGTCAATCTGTGCTCTACATTCTGCATAGTTTCTAGTACAAGAAATGTAACTCCTGCCGCGTGAAGTTAGGCTCACGGTTGAGATGATCTGATGGGTGAATTGCTGAGGCGATAACACTACTCGCGTGTGTACGGTACTGTACTCCTGCTGAGGACAGTACCAGTAAGCCAGTAATTAAAAGAGTAAGCAGGGATTCCCAGTTTGCTATCTTGTCGACGTCACCAAAAAACAGCAGCAAGGCTCCTTCAGCTTTGCCATTAGAAGAAACGTTTTTTTCTAGGGGCGGCTTATTGTTGATTGAACTGTTTAACTGCATGATGAATTAAACTGTGCTGCGCTTCTTGTCCTTACCTAGGACTTCCCAGCAGTGCTACAATATAGTCTCATATATTACCGAAAGTGCACGCGGAGGAGCCCGAGGCAATCTTCTTTCCTCCTCGTCCTATGTTCCTTCATATGCTTTATGTCACTTTATTCGAACAAATGAATGAATGAACGAACCTGCATGTTCCCAAGCACTCTGAAATTTGTCTTCCGGGTCCTTAACAACAGCGGAGTGCTGCAACGCTAGAAATCCACGAAGAGCGCTTTGTACAGTTGAAGCACGGAACACATCGACGGTCTCCATGTTTTCCATCCATTGCTTTTAAATGGTGACATAGGTTTCATGGTGGTGTCCACAAGAGGTCGCGGTCAACGATGATTTCCAAACATTGATGGGTTCTCTTGTGCATGATAGGCTGGCCATTAGTAGCCACCGGGTATCCGGCCATTCATTTTCGCATTAAGGTGACTAATGCGCTTTCTGCTGTTAAGATGCCGAGGCGCTGCCTCTTAACATAGGCATACATCAGCGTTGCAGCCTTTTGTAATCTTGCGTGAACCTGCGGAGCAGCTATTTCTGAAGCCAAGATGCAAATGTCGTCTGCATAAATTGATATTCTGACCGAGTATGGCAGGGATTCCGCTAGCCAAATCAGAGCTATGTCGAACAATATGTGGTGTAGTGGCCGGTAATTTCACCATCCTCGGTGAATACAAAAAAAAAATGCTCATTCGGGTCAGGTTGCTCCCAATTCAGCTAATAGCGTGACCTCCGATTTGAAGGGACACGAGCGCGTGAACGATGGCTTCACGTGAAACGTTGCCATACGCGCCAGTCACGTCTTACGATAGCGCTAAGGAGAGGCATTTGGGTGTATGCTGTTGTTGGATACGCAAAATCAATGACGTTGTCGACCGACGAAAGGCCACGTTAAAAGCGGGTCATCGCGTCTGCATAAACATTGCAATGCTCAAAAAACAACTCGAGGCGCGTGGGGACCATCTTCTCAGTTAACTTGCCAACAAAGCTGCCGAGAGCAAGAGGCAGATATGATTTGAGTTCAAGGGGCCTCTTTCGGTCACTCCAAGGAACGTTGGGATGACCCAGCAGGACCTCTCGCTCTTGATGTTCAAGAAGGCGTACAGCAGCGTGCACTATATTATCTAGTCAAGGGCGAAGAGGAACGCCTGCAAACGGCTAGAGCAGCCTCCAATTCTTCCATGTAGAAAGGTTCGTCCGTTGCCGAAGCTCTCGTGAAGGGAACTTCGTACAATTAAAGATCCTTTCCTAACACTCTGTCACCTGAAATTGTCTCACAAAATTCTTCTCCGACATTGACTTCTCGACAGCCTTGGTGGAGAGCCTCTGCCTTAAAGTGGTTGCGTTGCCGAGCAGAAACGCGTACGTCCTGGAGATTAAGCCTTACGCAAGACAGTACTTTGCGGGGGTCCAACTAGTTACAGAATGAGTTCCATTGTTCGTTGTACATTCGGTCCATGTGGCAATGTATTTTCTTCTGCGTCCGCCTGGCCTCCCTCGGGTACAGCATCGACTTGGTGCGTCTATATCTGTTCTCTGCATGTCGACGTACTACACGAAACCTACGCTCGAAATGAGATCTAACGAATACATTGCTGCGCCAAAAGGAAAATAAAGACTTAGGAGGGAGAGTAAGAAGCGACAAGTCGAGTGCTGAGAGTAGTGATAGCGGTCGAGAGTAGTTTCTTACTCTCCCTCCAAAGTCTTTATGTTCCTTTTGGCGCAGCAATGTATTCGTTAGATCTCAACCAACTCGCCCAGCAACAAGTTCTGCTGGAAATAAGCCATCGCGGGACCGAAGTGAGATACAGCCAGCTTCTGTACGACGACCCTCTCAAGAATGTCGGGCTGCCGTCTTTCAAGAGGGAGAAGTCATGGCCCAAAGCAAAAGGTACAAGAGTCCTGGCTCCTAAATTCTTAGAAAGACAGAGAGAGAGAGAAAGAAAGCAAGGATAGCAAAGGCACGCAGGTCAACCAGACGAGCTTCCGGTTTGCTACACTACACTCTGTGTAATGAAAAAAGGGGGAAGGGAAAGACTAAACGAGGAGAAAAAATGCCCCTTCATAGTAGGAGCGGCGTAGCTGTTGAAGCAATCGAAATTTACGGGCACCTGTAAGAAATCGACTTAAGGTTCAAACAAGCGACGAATCGCCTCCAAATGGTCTCTCCATTCATTGAAGTGCACAGTAGCAGGAACTTTTGTTGTGCGTGCATATTTCTTTCGTAAAGTGCTGAAAGCGTGCTTCAGTGACCCATCCTACTCTTTAAGTTCAACCGATAAAGAAAAGGCCTAATAAACATACACGTCTGGTGTATAACCAGCACAGACGATGCAATAAACTGCCTTATTCGCTTAAGCGCACTCTTCAATTTTAATGCGTAAGCATTCCCTGTAGAGTACCCTTGCAAAATCGGTAATTAACACGAAGAGTCTTTTGTCTCCAAAAACCTTTTGTCTGCAAAATAAATGCATAATTGGTGAAGTTAACACATCCTACTGTTAAAATTGGGTAAATGTAAATGATTGGTCCCTTTAGAATAGATAAAGAAGCAATGGAAAACGACAAAAAATGAGGAAACCCGTTATTGTCGGCCCCTTGAAAGCTTACTTTTGCGCATTAGAGATGCGCATGCAAAGAAGCCTGCTTTGGGGTGCGGAGTATGAATAATCATAGAATGGCTGCTTGGGAAATGCGATAATAGTGTAATTTTAGATGATTTTTGGCAGCCTAAAAAATTTTCCTCCTCTGAAATTTGTCTGCGTCATGCCTTAAAGAATAACCAGCTTGGAAGGCCTGTATCTCAGAAATGCCAAGGATGTCTTCACATTTCATCCCACAAAGATAAGCGCAATGACGGAATTCTCGTTTCTGAGACTTCAGACCATGTAGCGTGAGGCTAACCAGTGCATAGCGGCGGCCAAAGCAAAAGGTTAGTTGTCGCTGGTTTCCTCCAACATCGAATTTCGTAGTGCTCACTCTACAGACATGTATCTATCCAAGTAACCAACAAAATATTGGCTATTTCCGAAATGTGGCTTGCTGAACCAGTTCCACTCCGAGAGTTTCATTATGTAGCATGATGCGGCCTATGCAGGACACGGATGATAAAGAACACAACATGCTACCGAAACCCTGAGAATTGTCTACTAATGAGCAAGCATTTTTAGACATCAGAAAAGCGGTCGGTAGGTAGACATGCATAAGGTACGATAAGCAAGTAAACAATAGCGAACTAACAGCAGAGCCAAAGAACGGCTAGCCATTATGAAACAATAGTCAGAATTTCTGCAGCATTCTTTAAATTCCATATTTCATGATAGTGCGTGCAACAGAATTTTTTCGGACTCGCGATGCAGGCAGCACGGCATTTTTTTAGAAGATCACCGTTCCATGTAGCGAGTGTCAAAAAAGTTTACGACAGTGATGCCATCCCCTGGAAAGAACTCCAAATGGGCCGCAGGGTCCCGGACCTGGCATCTGTTCTCCATTCGCATCTCATGACATGCCTGAACCAAGAATCGGTGCATCCACGTGTCAGGCATCAAGTAGAAGCGATAGAACACCGATGAAAGCCACGTAGGCTACACGGCTATAGCCGGGCGCGAACCACCTTCCAATATTTCCACAAAAAAAATGCACTCAAGCAGTCGATGGTCACCACGTGTTCCCAGAATCAACAGACAAAAAAAACACGCCCGCTGTCCACGCAAGAAGGGTGGAAGAGCTCGTCAACACCAACATCGAGAAAGCACGACCTCCCTACCCTCGACCGCAGCGCCCCTTCACAGACGGGGGACAAGCTGCGTCCGCTTTACGAGACAGAGTTCTGGAAATGAAATTGTTTCATATATATATATATATATATAGATATATTCCAGAATTGCTTAACGTGGACCAATTTTTCCCTGGAAGCGTTTGTAAGAGCGTATGCTGTGGATAAGCAATTACAGCTTTGACGACACCAGCCCCTAATATACAGGCTGAGCCTTACAAACTGTGTCCGAGGATGGGCTTAGAAGGCAGACCAGTAGCTTAGTAAAACTCTGAATAACTTAGGCAAGGTACGTGGAGATTCGGATTTGAGAACTTCCAGCGTGATTTCGCCGCTCTAAATGTCTTCGTTATGGCTTCACCAAGTAAATTGTACGTTGATGCCATTGTACAGCAGAGGCTCGACTAATAGTACGCCCCTGTTTGTTCAGCAATATATCCAGACAGCTTCTTTAATTTCGCCACTTTTTGTTCGGCTTTTAAGGGCAACGAAATATTCGTGCAGAATTGTGCAAGTTGCTCGCACGTTTTCATTCTGCTACTGCAGTTTGTCTTAGAAGTGTTTAATTGCATGATAATATAATTGTGAGCACAAAATATAGTGATAATTAAATTGTAAGTGAAACTGCGTACATTTTCTCGATGATACATTTTGGAGTGGCTGTCATGCCAGTAACATCAGAATCCTAGAAAAAGATCGAAAGTCACTTAGGAATGCGAAAACCCAATGACTTCATGGATGTACACTTGCGATTATCACGTGACCGTGATACGTCATACATTGTCACGTGTCCTTCACAATTCTACCTTCATCTGCCGTTTTCCACCTTGCTACAGTTTGTACGAACTTTAACCGAATTTATTCCACCCTAATTCACATTCATCATCAGCCTGGTTATGCCCACTGCAGGGTAAAGGCCTCTCCCATACTTCTCCAACTACCCCTATTCACATAATTTACCCACAATTCCTCATATTTAGGGTTGTTCTATTTACTACCTTCTGTATCACTACTGACGTCATACAAGACGCTGATGACGTCACATTTTATTGCTTTAATATACATACTTTGAAGGCCTAGTAGACACAGCAGAAAGAAGGGGTGAAAGTATACAAGATTTGCAGTGCAGGGCAAGAATAGAAAATTTACCTGTAATACAATTTGAACAGAGATGTCGAATTAGTGCTGTCACAAACAGACTGTGGATGCGGGAAGGCGGTTCCATTCAGTGGCTGTTCTTGGCAAAATGGAAGAATAGCGCATCAATTTTATGTTGATGGTCGATGCGAGACGACATATAACTTGGTACGGTAAAATACTTTCTTTAAGAGAAGGGTTAAAGTACCATATTCTATGAAAAATACACAGACGAAGGTACGTACGACGTAACCAAAGGTAAGGTTGACCTAGTCTTCTTTTCATGGACGTGACGCTAAAATGACGTGAATAATATGAGAGAATAAAAGGGCGGCGCGGTTCTGAATGCTTTCTGAATGTTTCAAGGGAAATGACAAGATTGGCATGAGCAGGGTCCCGTATGGATTGTTGTTGCGGAGAACGCCATCTTTCCTACCTGAAAGGCCATAAAATGCTTTATCATTAAAAATGCAATACCTACACTCATTGCTCAATGCGTGTACGTGTACACGTTGCTTAGATTTATGCATCAATGCGTTCAACACCCTTTAGTCGTCGATTTCACACCCTTCTAGCAAAGTCGCGCCTTATGTGTAGTATAGACCCTTGTGATAGGGTGTTTTGACAAAAAAGGGTGCTAAAAAGGTGTGAACATGGGTGTAAATACAGAAAGCACCTCTCTTACCACCCATAAGGGTGTAAAAATGTTTAATGTGTAACAGTACTTTGTGGAGGCAAACCACCTTTTTCGCGACCTGCGACAGATGCGAGTTGCGTAGACTCGAGCTTGCGCGAGTCTGCAAGTGCACGCATGCTCTAGATTTAAGAGTTGTCTTCTAAAAGAGTTGAAACAGAATGCCCAGAATTTAGAAACTCTGCTTCGGAAACAAATATCGCATTTGTGTAAACTGATTCCGTTAGGATATCTAAAGCTGCCGATTTCGACCTAAGAATTTACAATACGCGAAAAGTACAAAAATATTTAGGAGCGGTTGGCAATGTATCACGAAATGTGGTTTCTAGAATTGTAATATTGTTTTTATTCCTCTATAAAGATCTGTGAACTTGATATTGTTTCTTTAGAAAACTGTTCCCATCCAATATTTTTCATAAAGACGTTCAGAGCCTGAACAAAAATATTCAGTCATAACATTTTATTATTTTCTTTCGCATTCAATAGGCGCCATCAAATTTGGTGCAGGGATGACCGAGAGAAACGACATCTATTTTTTCCCGTATTTAGACAGGAACATGCGTGCTGCAGGTTCGTTTAGCGCACTACTACATCAGAGGCTTTACAATACCGAGAACGCGTCCTTTTTTGTTTAAGACAAGTTGGCTGTCTGCGAAAGCATGCTCATTGAATTGATCACATCATCCATTGCCACCTTGGTGAAGCATGGAATGCGCCTTTTACAGGAAATTAAAAGCACCAATAAGACTCTTGTACCGCACCAAGAAATTGCGACCTGTCGTCTTTCGCTTAAAACACGGTCGTGTTGTAATCTCCTGTACTTACAGCGTACTTAGCTTTAGAAAAATTCACCATTCCACGGATCTGATCGTGACTGTCTCTTTATTTACTACGAAGTTCTTGCTCGCACTCAATGCAGAATTTCGGAAAATAAGCACCACACACAGCGACACTGCAGCCATGTTTCCCTACCAAGAAATTTCAACTAAAACGTTTTGCATGCCACCATTTCTCAGCACGAAATTGTCATACTCTACGAATGACCTGTCCAGAGCGGTGAGTAAACATCTCTGCTGCTTTTCCGGGCCACACAGATGCCACTGACAGCGGAAGCATCAGTCACCCACCCATGGTGTCCAGCACCAGCGCCGATCCCGCCACGCCTATTACAAGCCATGCTGGCTTGGAGAAAGCATCGTTTATCCCGGAAGAAACCGACAGGTCAGCCCACATTTGGAAATGTTCATTTTAAAGGGAAGATGAAAGCTTTTCCCGAAAAAATGAGTGAAGAGCAGTACGCCGTGGTTTTCAACCCTCTGAATTCGAATATCGCATCGAAATTGAGCGAAAGAAAGCGCAAACATATTTTATTTTGACGAAAAGTGCCGCAGCAGACACGCCCAGCTCACGCGCCTCGTTTCCGCCTGTGATTGGTCGGGCGCCTCGTGACGTGAACAATGGTGTTCGTCCGGACCGACTGCTGCCGCTACGCACGAAGCACGGTGCAAAGTAGTTTGGTGATGTTTTGCTGAGGCGGTCATGGAACTTTTCGAGAGCTTGCGCTTCTCTGAGAAATTCGGCGTAAAGTCCAAACTCTACGAGAGTGATCTTTCGCGCGACGGTGACGGGCGATGGCTTCGAGCGACAAAACGGGCCATCGCTTGAACAAATCGGTCGGTGTTGTCGCTCGATCGCTCATTTCTAGCAATCTGGAACTCGTCGCTCGTAGCCCGGGAATGCTATGAGCGACTAGCCAATTGTGCGAAGCCGAAACTGGATGTACCTAACTCAAATACTACTGTTTGTCGCACGGAACGAGCAAACTATTGAATTTTACACGTGCAAAAATAAGAACCTAGTGCAAGACCTTCAGAAATATTTTGTGCTCCTTCTTCAGTAAAATACATCAACTTAATTTGATAAAGCATGCGTCGCGCTATAGTTTCGGCGCGTATATTGCTGCCCCCATACTGGGAAGTCGTCGCTCAAAGCCGTCGCTCGCGTGGAGTTCGGCTTGCAGACGACGAGCGAACGCGACAGCCATCACCTCGCTTGTAGCGCTGTCGCTGTCGCGTGCAAGGTCATTTGTAAGGGGTTTATACTTGTACATACTACATGTACGAGCCGATTGCCAAGAGCCAGCCTCTCCAAGAAGCAAAAAATGCTGGTGCAAGCACTGCTTTCCACGCGAACGAAGGCGAAGTGTTAGCATCTCCTTGTGTTGGAAATGTTCTTTGGCGGGTATGTTTTTTGCTAAGCTACATTCAGCGTTCCAGTGAGTACGTTTCCGGGCAAACAACTGTAGTGTTACGTTCCTGCATACCTCCTCGTAGAACGTAAGCGGTGATGCGATCTTTAGCATTTGTGCGCTGCCCCGAAGCTGTCGGCAATCTACAGAGACGGTTTAAACGCGGGAAAAGCTTACCGGCTGTTGTAGCACGTGTAGCATAGCACCTTCATCAGCGCGCCATCCGCACGCTACTCGTAACTGGCGAATTCGGTCGGCTACGTGAGATGGACGGTTTCTTATGTGTGCGAGAGACGGCGGGGGGGGGGGGGGGGGCGCAGCGTCTTGGCATGAGCAGGCTTTCCAACACATGCAAACTTTACGCTTGCACTGCGTTGTGATAGCTGCATGCAGGCTGTTTCACAACACACGTGCGAATAGAAAATTCGCGGCCCTTGGCGATGAAACCTGCGTCAAGGGTGGGCGATAAACATGCACCTTCCGTTCAGCGTGCTAACTATATTTTTTAGGAGAACCCAAAGCACGCATTATTGGTAAACTCCGGAAGTAATCGTCACGGAAGTGGTTAGAGCACAACACTGTTGTTCTTGAGCGCGTGAAGTTGTTTCGCTTCACAGCAGCCTCCCACTTAGCTGAAAGCTTCTTGTCTTGGAGGAACTAATGAAACATCGGAACATCGTCGCGGCCGCTGGTGTTCGTGCAAGCGTAGGCTGCACAGAACGCCGGCATGATCGGCCTTCATGTTCAATTGATGCTGCGCACGTCAACTACCACTCCTACACACACACAAATAAAGGAATGTAGGGTCGAGCAAAGCAGATTAGGACGGCACGCACGCAGAAATAAGCCCGGTCAGGCACGGTGGCGTAGACTGCGAAAGAGCGGAAAACCAGTGTTGACGTCACTAAGCCGCGGTTTCCGGTCTCCGCTCGCATCGTCAGCGTCAGCAGCAGCGCGCGGCGCTCGACAGGGAGCGGAGCTACAGCGCAAATTTAACCAACGATTGCGTCACTCCTAAGTGAAAAATCCCCCCCAAAATTTTACTTTCATGGTTTATAAGGTTCCCGCATCCGTATATGAGCGTCTTATTGAATTCGACAGACTCTTCAGCTTCCTTTCAACACAAAGCAGCCCAAGGACAGCCCGAAATGCTGCCCATAGTGCAATCATGACTGCACTCACCAACTTGTTCTGAGGAGGGGAGTGCTGATGCCTGAAAGGTGCAATATCTCTGCTATTGCTCATAGCAGGCAGCCCCTCAGGGCAGCGTGTTATGCGTCAGCATGCGTTAGGTGTGTAGCGACACCACGAAACTAAGCACATGTGGTTCGGAACCTGCCGCGATCAGCCATGCGCGTCTTCACCGGGTCGAGGGAAAAGGACAGCCTCAGGCATAGCCAATACGGGGTGTTTGGACCTGTATGGAGTCCCGGTGGATGCGCTTATGAAAATGACTGTTGAAATGTTGATGGCATATAGTTGACGAATTGTTGACTCAATAGCCTTTCAACAATACCTCAACAATTATTGAAACCACAGAGCAATAATTCAACAGTAAGGTTGTTGGGCAGTTCACAACAAAAAAGTCGTTCACTCAATTCTGTTGGTATACTGTTGAATAGTATTGAGTATTATTGAGCCATTGTTGAGTAGTTTTCAACAATAAAGTCGTTGACTAAATTCTCTTAATATATTGTTGAATAGTATTGAGTATTATTGAGCCATTGTTGAGTAATTTCCAACAATAAAGTCGTTGACTAAATTGCGTTGATATATTGTAGAATAGTATTGAGTATTGTTGAGCCAATGTTGAGTAGTTTTCAACATTAAAGTCGTTGACTAAATTCTCTTGACTTATTGTTGAATAACATTGAGTCACGAGCAATATTGAGTTTCGAAGTACATGTGAAAAACACACGCACATGTATGTGTGCGTCTTTCGCACATATATGTTGCTTTACTGATCACTTGATCGCCATTGCATATATACAGGGTGTTGTTTCACGTTAGTTGAACCATAGACGTATATACACGTGTTTCAGCTAATTTTACTCAGAGTTTAAAAATATGCCGATGCACCGTAAGACGATCCGACCAAATGCAGGTTGCTCACTCTTGTATGTGCCACCCTATTCTTGTATTTTTCTTAAGTAGTTAATTATACAAGAAAATTAGTCATCATAAAGAGTCAGTTTTGTGGCTGGCCGATGTGCGCATGGGCGTCTTTCGTCAGCGTCAAAGCAACAGATGACAATAAGGTAAATTAGGGGGCTTTGCAATTTCTGCTGTCGTCTTAGAGGGTTAGAGGGTTTCTTTCACCTCGTTGATTTTTAGCATCGCTCAACACGGCTCGATGGCTCCAAGCAAGAACGCGGTTTCGTAACATTCTCGATATTTAAGTTTCCGCGATTGTTCCGGGCGCCAAATCCGTCATCGGAAAGCGTCGGCATTGTAAAATAAAGTGTCGGTTGCAAAGGTGGTAGCACTCTAGAGGAGTAGGTTTTTCCTGTAACCAGCTCCATCATCCCAAATTTGGGCTCCTTACAGAAAAGATTAACTAATCAAGTGCCCTCCCGATCTGTTGTCTCGCAGAGTTCCTGAAGAAACCAGAGAAGCAGCGTGGCAACAGCGAGAGAACCAGGCTACCAACAGAATGCAAGAGTGCCACGTGTGTCGGTTCGGTTTCACCGACGCGGAGGCCTTTCAAAAACACGCCGCTGACCACTCGCTTGGGAAAAACCACAACTGTCCCGAGTGTGGCAAACTGTTTAAGAGCCGTTGGAA